>NC_050182.1:21122490-21167490 GCF_008315115.2 Sander lucioperca | reverse complement strand
TTTGACATATACATATTCTATACTATATTATTAACATAATTATTCAATTAATAAAAATAAAATAGCATAGAAAAGTAAAACCTAATTGCCTGAAAATGTTGCCTTCCAAATATTTACCTGTATACGAACATTTGCATATTTTAGAATGAAAAACTCCCGTTCCACTGAGATCCAGCCACCCTCTGCCAATTTAGCAGTAGAGGTTGTTTCACAAATTTGGTCTTTGTTAAACCAAAATATTCTCACTTTTTTTCGAGGTTTAAATTTAATCAAACATTGGTACCGTATTTGACGCATCCATTTGTCAGCACTGTTAATATAGGCCAACAGGGCAACAGGCTGCTGGAACGGAGCCCTTCTATTGCCAAACAGTACTGCGTTGCACAGCTTGACTTCACCAGGCGGAAAGAAAAAGTTTGTTGGCGTGTTCAAAATAGTTCCTGTTTTGGAATGTGTAGCTAGAGTGTTGGAGGCTTTTCACACCACGACTATGAGCCTCGGACGTTTTGTCAATACCGCGTTTAGTGCAATGACAGCGGGCTTTATAACACTTTAAAAACGTTGTTCTTAGCTGACCTATAACGTTAGCTAGGTTGTAACGTTAGCGTCATGGACTACATCTATTCTTTTACGGGCATCGGAGTTGTCAGGGACGCAATTTCTCAGAGACTGTGGCCTGGACGCGGACAGGAGACTGTTGAAACTGTACAGCACCGTAATGGGACAACACACGACCGTAACAGCAAACACTTCGAAACAGGTTAGTCGGACATTCAATTCCGTTAGCTGATTTGGAGACTGCAGGAGAAGTGGCCAGCTTTCCAGATAACGTTAACATTACACCAAACTTTCATGCATTGTGCCAAATCCCCTTTAAAAATTGTTCAGTTTGACGTGTCCTCGTTCCTTGGATACTTTTCTTGCCTGTAGAACATATGTTGGTATGTAGAAATAAACATTACGTCGTCCTTAAATTCGGCGATTATTTCAAAGTAATTTAAACTTTCAGTTTGTTTAACGTTAGCTAGCTAGTTAACGTTGTTTCCACAGTCCTGTCACCAAAGAGAAGTAAGTTACTTCTATACTCTTTGCTGTCACTCAAACACTTAAAGTCAACATTACGACGTTAGTGCTTTTGACCAGCGTTATTACACACGTATTAAAATACAGCTATGTTTTTAAATCATATCACCATACTAATTAGTAACATTAACTTTAGTATGCAACTGTCCAACACATGCCACAGCTGTCACTAGCAGCTTGTCAGTTGAAATGGTAACGTCCGTTAACGTTACCCATTGTTACAGGGTCTGTGGTGTGAAATAGCCATAAGCCTACTGCAAGAAGGTAAATACCACTAGAGATACAGTAAATGAAAGGTGTCCTTACTGTATACTATATTACTAAACTAAAGCTCAAAGCTGAGGGAACCACGTCTGTTAAGTGACCCCCTTTTGTCACAGTTGTAGCCTACATTACATCAAACTTAAGATGTGTCAGTTTCTGAATATGTACTGTATTAGGCTGAACATCGGGGAACACATACGTTATGCAGCACTTCCTGTTGCACACATGTTAGGGAAGACTTATTCAGCAGTGTATTTTAATAGGACTGAGGGTCCCTATATGCTTGCTTCCCTGCCTGATTTTCTATTTCTGAAATGATTTGAACTCAACAAATCTGCCAAGTCCATGCCCTCCATGGTTTAACTCTGCCTGTCCAGTTTGTTGTGAGGACACACCGCCTGTAACAACTGAGGCATTTCAAATATTTCAGATCAGCAGGCAGTGCATGCTGAAACCATCCAGTCAGTGAGTGAACAAGCATGCCCTCAAGGCTTTTCACATCGGGGAATATCTCCATGTTAATGAACATTGGATTTTTTTCTCTCCCCTCTTTCTGCTTTGCCTCTCGCACATCATTTCTTATGAAACCCATCCGTGCCTTCTCTGACTCTGAATTAAAAGCCAAAGAAATGAAGCGCTATTGAAACGGAAAGCAGAAACGGATGTGAGCTCTCGGCCACATGGTCCGTCGCTATATCACATAGGAGGCTCTGCGCAATTAGTTAGCATTAATTGGTTGTTCTGAAAACAGAAAGTTGCAGTGTGAGGGCAACCTCTCACCCTGCTCTGGTTTATTGTACTGGGGTTTTGTGCAGCCCATGCAGAGTCATCAGGCCCTCGAGCTTGGTGGCAGGCAGGTTAATTGTTCGATCTAATTAGGACAAAGATTAATCAGATGCATGCTCTGCTGCTCTTGAAACGCCACCGATGGCAGTCGGGTTCATTAGCAGTCCCTGTGCCTCTCTCTACCAGCAGCAGAGTGGACCGTGGGGGCGGCATGTGTCTGCAGGCTACTGCCCTACTCAGGGGGAAAGAATGAGGCTAACTAGATGTGGAGTTCAGGTAGGGGAGGTGAGAAGATTTTAGAGACGAGTGTGGGCACGGAGGTAGTGAGTGAAGCATGGGTGGGCCCTTCACTGTTTGACACGTTGAACACTTGAGAAAAGGCTCAGTCGACCTGTCCACACTAACACCTAAGCCACAGACATTGTGTGATCCTCGCTTACTACATACAGTATGTGAGTCTGTGCCTCCAAATGCTGTATGAGGAATGGGACAGCACTAGGGGTGGGGGGGGGAATCCATACAGCATAGTATCGCGATATTTTCCGTGGCAATACTGTATCGATACACAGACGCCAGGTATCAATCTTTTGTTATATACTGTGTGTTGGTCAGTTTGTCTGCTTGACAATCCCATTTTGCAGCAATAAAAATGAAGTGAGAGGAACAAACAGAGAAATGTATCTTTTTTAACAGAGCGGCTTATATTGGTAGAGAGAGCAACAAGTTGGCAAACTGCCAAGCCGCCCTCTCTGCTCTCTGTCTGCTCAGCTCCTAGACGGGCTGCACTTGGGCTGCAACAGTTGTAAGGGTTAAGCCCATGTTTTTTCGGGGGTAACTCCATTCACTTTACCGGCGGTATTGACAACCGATAAAGTCACCGTGTCTTGAGAAGCTCTAGCTTGTTGTTTTATTGTTCACTTTTAACTCACTTTACATCATCTTTGCTATCTCTTTTTCCTCACAGCGGCACTCATATACGCTACTCTCCGTTACCGCTGGGAACTATATTCTCAGAAAGGCGAAACATTGCTGATCTGCTTGGGGCTTCTCAGGTGCTGCAAGCATATCACTCCGCCCAAGTAGCAGAAGTAGCAGAGCTTCGGCTTCTGAGAATATATTTCCCGGTTTGTTTACGGTTAGAAGATGGCTGTGTGTCATGTGACCTTGTTATTTGTACACGCTGTGACTCTACAAATCACAACATGTAAATAGGAACATGTTGGCGTTATTTTGTCACTTATTGAGAGCAGTAGGCTAGATAGAGCCGGTTACCTCCAGGATCTGTGCTAGCTTAAGCTACCGGTGGAACCGTCGGGCAGAGTCACAACGCACACGGAGATGAGAAGGGTATGTATGGACTTATCTAACTCTGCGGTAAGAAAAAATCCATACCGTCCCAGCCCTAGTTTTCATAGCACCAAAGAACTAGCCTAATAAAAACCAAACTTATCAGAAAAATGAACACTTGAACAAACAACAGCGTGATAGGAAATACCTGGGAAAAATGTATTTGACGTGTACTTCGATTAGGAAGCCTTCAAGCCATTTTTGATTTCACAGTGGGACAGTCCGGAGCTTTTGCAGAGTTATTTGGAATGCTTGTCAGAGAGTGGTCAGTGTGGAAAGTTGTTGCTCTATCTGGACGGTGGCAGATAGGTAGAAAAGAGACAAAAGTAGAGGTACAGTTTGGCTTTTAACTGCTTGGACAAGTAATATCTGCAACTTGATGACATTGACATGCAGAATTGTATTGTGAAGGCTGTTTGTCTTCTATGTTGTTACTATTAACATCACACAGCTATCTCAGGTATTGGTTTAGTTGGCAGATACAGTACAAAGACAGGATATTCTAAGGTACTTAGAATTTTTCATTAGGATAGACAAATGTATGATCATTATGACCAAATATGATATTTAATTAGAAAAAAATCAAAATCGAGAGAAGACTTAATGAGAGTGCACTTTAATATCAATGTCTCCTTTTGGGGTTTTAACCAAATCTTCCAACTTAATCTCTATTAAACTAAAATGTGCAAAGTCACAGCTCTGTGCAGAGTAATTATTATAGATCACATGTATTAGTTGCTGTTGGACAGTGATTCACAAACGTTTTTGGCTTGTGACCTCTTGAAGTATAGCAATCATGTCTACTTACTGTAAGACCCACCATCAAATGTGTGTGTGGGCTATGACCAAATCAGCTACAAAGTGATTACTTAGGTATTTTTTAGAGACCTACAGAGGCAAAACTCAGGTAACAATCAAGAAACGGCAAAGATTTAGAGGAGCTTTTAAAAAAAAAAAAGAATTGTAAAAAGAACATTCAAAACCACTTGGAACTCTAGGATGCCCCACTGTAGAAAATGTTGAGCAATAGATGCTGTTGAAATAGACGAAACTTGGCTAAAAATGTATTTCCTCTTGCCTTTCATGGTACAGCTTACAGCCTTTTGTGGGTTGATTTGTTAGGTACTGGAATTAACACGCATTTTGTCATATTTAAAAGCACTTCTGATCCAGCATGAGTTTAACGCTGGACATGTATTACAGGGAAGTGGCCATAATATCACATAAAGGTATATTGCCCATATATGAATAGCAGATGATTCACCAGTGCCACGGTGTGAGAGCAGGTTTGTCCTCCCGACATTGAACTCCTCTCTGCATCTCTAAGTTCTCTCTGTCCCCCCGGGTGTTAACTTATTTGTCACTGTTCACGTTCGCCCTAAAGCTGACACCAGCTCTGCTGCAATTATCAGGATGATTCAGAAAGTGCAATCTGCTGATCCTCTCAGCACTGTAATAGGTGATTTTAATCAAAGTAATTTCCAAGTGCCAAAAAGTCCTTGAGCAGTTTGCATCAGGGTCTCGCTCTCCCTGCATGTTATTACGAGACACACTGGGATCTGTTACGGCTCTGTCAAGGGAACGTAAGTGGCCGAGGTCCCATTGGGATCCCCGGAATACAGCACTGTACACCGCAGAGTTTGAACTCATGACGGTTTCCCTGACTTTTCAAGGATGCTTTGTCCACACAAACTGGCCTGTGTTTCAAGAGTCAACAGTATTAATGACCGTACTGACACTGTATCTTTCTCTAATGGGTTTGTCTCTAAAATAATGACAGTATGTCCCATAGACTGTATAAAGATTAACAACACGTCTACACTTCCTACCACTGTACAAAAGTGAAGCCAAAAATACCCCGGATAGAGGTGCTGCCATTTTGTAATTTTGGAGCCAGATGCTG
Source organism: Sander lucioperca (assembly GCF_008315115.2). Classification (NCBI taxonomy): domain Eukaryota; kingdom Metazoa; phylum Chordata; class Actinopteri; order Perciformes; family Percidae; genus Sander; species Sander lucioperca. The sequence continues at coordinate 21,162,107 of NC_050182.1, read as the reverse complement.
CTGCGCAGTAGGGATCGGCTGTAGAGCCGCGGCCGCGAAGTCCCGCCCGACCAATCGCGAGTCAATTTTGATGTTTCACCCTGTTTTTATAGCTTCAAATAACTAAAAAGACCCAAACTTATCAGAAAAAAGAAGACTTGAAAACACACCAGCGTGATAAGAACTACCTATAATGATGTATTTGACGTGTACTTTTAGTTTGGTCCAAGTCCCAGCCGCTGACGTGGAGGGGGTGGGATTTATGACCTATACTGCAGCCAGCCACCAGGGGGCAACCAAAATGTTTTGGCTTCACTTATACAGTCTATGCATTAACCCCTGGTCTGTCACTCTAACATGAGGATGCATCTCTTTTAAGGAAAACTAGGGGGAGATTAGTAATGAAACCAAATCCAGATGAAAATAGAGATTGAGAGAACTGACTGGGACAGAGTACAAGACATACAGTATAACAGGGTGATAGGCCTGAGAAGATTAAAATTAGGACATGTGGCCAAAAAGATGAGTAGCGCTATACATGTAATTCATAATTCTGAGATCAGTGAAAGATATGTTCAACAGCAGATGTATCACAGAGGCCAGATGTTGAGCACAAATACTGAGTACAGTTGACGTTTAAGGAACGGTAATAAGACCAGTGACTCAGCAGCATCTTTTGCGTCTTCATCCCTCCAGCTGAAAAGAGAAGCCAGCCTCTGGAAACATGCAGCTCTCCTATTCAAGGATTCCACCCCTGTGGTAGTAATATTCCTAATAAACACATCAGAGAAATAAAACCATAGGCTTATGAAGAGCATGGGTAATACTTCAGCTGGAGTTTTCTAAAGGGATGTTTTGAAGCTTGGATTTGGGTTAATCGCTTGCGAACGTCCTGGGCATAGTTTTTCGTTAGCCCTTTTAAGATGATGGACTTTGCTTAGGGTGGTTCTGTTTATCATGACATGGCAAGCAGCTCTTTCATTTGTTGACTCAGGTCGGGAGGATTTCACTATCTTTTATATGCTAGTCAGCGGGGTGACTGCCAATGTAAAGAGACATTTGATCAAGTGTACTGATGATTTTGTCACCCTTCAGCAGGAGGGGATGTCATTTCTCGTGCTGAAATATGAACTTTTCAAACCAGTTTTCGGGAAACATGACACACTTACAAAGACGGGTTGATAAAGCATATTTTTTGACCACACCTGACATCGGGGTTCTACTCAGGTTTATTATACTAAACTCAAATGACAGCGAAACTAAGTAGTGAAAAATGTTTTTACTAGGGCTGCAGCTATCCATTATTTTAGTAATTGAGTATTCTACCGATTATTCCATTGATTAATCGAGTAATCGGATAAGAAATACTTAGTAAAAAATACTTAGTAAACAGCAATAGTAAATATTTATTATTGCTGTTTACTAAAAAAAAGGAAACCAGTTTCCTTTTTTAGAAAAAGCAACATTTTTAATTGCCAAAAAAAGACCCTTAAAAGTACATTTTTGGTGGCCCAAATGTTAATATTTTTCACCCCCTTCCCCTTCTTGCCTCTGGCTCTTTGCACTGGATATGCAAAAGAGCTGTTCACTACCCAGAGGGTAAATGTGACGGTACAAAGCTTACAGCAGGGCTATTCAACTACACTGTTCTGGGGGACACATTTTCAGAAGCCTAATACACAGTGAGGAGAAAGAATAAAGAATGCAGACATCACCAGCATGACGACGTCATTCACGTGCATATTAAGTGGCCATGCTGGGGGGAGGAGCCGGTTTGTCTCAGGCAGCAGCTAAGTTTCCAAAGATTAGTAGCAAACTAATAAACAGACTACAAACCGACAGCTCTCGTTTTAGCTTGTTGGTAAAACATGGCTATTTGCAGATTAGCATGCTGTAGGCTAGTTGTGTAAAACAGCGCAGTGGACGAGAGCAGCAGACGTTAGTTAGCTACCTTGTGTCTGGTTCGCTCTGTGGAATGGATGAGTAGACTGGATGTTTTCTACAGAGATGATGTAGTAGCATGTTTGCAGCTTAAAATGATCCCAAACTTTCTGTAATTTTCTCTCGCCTGTCTCTTCTCTTAGACCCTCACTATTTTCGTCTTCCTTCATTTGTAATCTGGGCCGTCAGTCTTGTGTCCACAGAAGCGTCAACCTGTTGTGCGCTAGTAATAATCCTCCGTGCGGACACACAGTGAGCCGTACAACGTTAATTACATTGATTTAACGAAGCTTCGAGGCAAAGAATTTTGCTTCGAGGATTTTTTGTAATCGAAGAGTTACTCGAGGAATCGTTTCAGCCCTAATTTTTTGTAAACTTAACTAAATAAAAAACTAAAACCTGAAAGAAAAACTAAACTGAAACTATACTGCCAGGTTAAAAAACTAATAAAAACTAAATAAAAATGAATGTAAATCATTTCATTTTTTGTTTTTCTAGCTATACTATTCCACTTTTTTGTGTGGGCATTTTAGGCCTTCATAAGAGAGGACAGCTGAAGACAGGAAAGGGGGAGAGAGTGGGAGAATGACATGCAGTACAGGGCCGTGGGTCGGAATTGAACCCACGGCCGCTGCTGTAAAACTAAAGCTAAATATATAAAAACTAAACCTTTTTTTAGCTAGCAAACACACTCTGTATTCATACCGGACCGTTTCGGAGACCGCATTTTTTTTCAGTGTGTTCAGGAGCCAGGCAGCTAGCAGATAGTGAGGAGATGTTTTTTACAGTGTGTTCAGGGGCCAGGCAGCTAGGAGATGGTGAGGAGATGTTTTTTACAGTGTATTCAGGGGACAGGCAGCTAGGAGATAGTGAGGAGATGTTTTTTACAGTGTGTTCAGGGGCCAGGCAGCTAGGAGATGGTGAGGAGATGTTTTTTACAGTGTATTCAGGGAACAGGCAGCTAGGAGATGGTGAGGAGATGTTTTTTACAGTGTGTTCAGGGGCCAGGCAGCTAGGAGATGGTGAGGAGATGTTTTTTACAGTGTATTCAGGGGACAGGCAGCTAGCAGATAGTGAGGAGATGTTTTTTACAGTGTGTTCAGGGGACAGGCAGCTAGGAGATAGTGAGATGTTTTTTACAGTGTGTTCAGGGGCCAGGCAGCAAGGAGATAGTGAGGAGATGTTTTTTACAGTGTGTTCAGGGGCCAGGCAGCTAGGAGATGGTGAGGAGATGTTTTTTACAGTGTATTCAGGGGACAGGCAGCTAGGAGATGGTGAGGAGATGTTTTTTACAGTGTGTTCAGGGGCCAGGCAGCTAGGAGATGGTGAGGAGATGTTTTTTACAGTGTATTCAGGGAACAGGCAGCTAGGAGATGGTGAGGAGATGTTTTTTACAGTGTGTTCAGGGGCCAGGCAGCTAGGAGATGGTGAGGAGATGTTTTTTACAGTGTGTTCAGGGAACAGGCAGCTAGGAGATGGTGAGGAGATGTTTTTTACAGTGTATTCAGGGAACAGGCAGCTAGGAGATGGTGAGGAGATGTTTTTTACAGTGTATTCAGGGAACAGGCAGCTAGGAGATGGTAAGGAGATGTTTTTTACAGTGTATTCAGGGAACAGGCAGCTAGGAGATAGTGAGGAGATGTTTTTTACAGTGTGTTCAGGGAACAGGCAGCTAGGAGATGGTGAGGAGATGTTTTTTACAGTGTATTCAGGGAACAGGCAGCTAGGAGATAGTGAGGAGATGTTTTTTACAGTGTATTCAGGGAACAGGCAGCTAGGAGATAGTGAGGAGATGTTTTTTACAGTGTATTCAGGGAACAGGCAGCTAGGAGATAGTGAGGAGATGTTTTTTACAGTGTATTCAGGGGACAGGCAGCTAGGAGATAGTGAGATGTTTTTTTACAGTGTGTTCAGGGGACAGGCAGCTAGCAGATAGTGAGGAGATGTTTTTTACAGTGTGTTCAGGGGACAGGCAGCTAGCAGATAGTGAGGAGATGTTTGCTGTATGTGACAAAAAATGTTGTAGCCTAAAAAACTGTGTCATCGCTTAGAGCACCTTTAAGTGACCAAAAGTTTGTTTAGTCTCCGCCCTGCACTTTGAGCGCTTACACACAGTACGCTTATACAGGCCAAGCCTTCCACTAGCTAGCTAGCTGTGGCCAATGTAGAGAAGCCAGAGCTTGAAGACCCTCTGTTGTCATTAGGGTTGCAAAGGGGCGGAAACTTTCCAGTAAATTTCCGGAAACTTTCCATGGAAAGTTTAGCTGGGGAATTTTGGAAACATTCCTATTTGGAAACTTTCATGGGGATTAATGGAAATTATGGGAATTTGGATGGGATGTAGTCCTTAGGCACAAATGCAGTACTCTGTCTTCAATCTGTCCACAATCAGCTTCCATCTGCTGTAGAATGTTGGACTCTAGAAATGATCTGTGCAGTGGGTGTGGCCTCAATAGCCCTGCACTAAGCTAAGTAGTAGCCCAAACCAATGACCTTTAGCTTAACATATGAAGGTAGCTAGCATGCTGCCTTTGATTTACTATGGTTTTGGTTATGGTTATATGCGTGCTAAGCTAACCATCAGTGCTGTCTATTGTTTCCAGCCTATCAAGAACAAGTGGGCTATACAATTAACACACATAGGTTAATAGCAATGGGTTGTGTATTGGTGTGATCCGATCACAAGTGGACAGCTTTAAGTCCAGGTGGGAATGCACTCAGGAGGCATTGAGATCCAATCACTCAGACCACTCTGAGGTGGTTTAGGCCACAAAGGAAAGGAAAAGGGAAACGAGGAAGGAAGCTTTTAAGGGACATTTCTAGGGATGTCCCGATCAGCTTTTTTGGCCCCCGATCCGATTTTTAAAATATCGAATATCTGCCAGTACCGAGTCCCGATCCGATACTTGTATTTGCCTAGACAACAAAGCTGCAGCATTTTTGTTTACAAAAATAACTAAGTAAACAAAGTAACTAAAAGATGTCTTCAGCTTAATACATTTAACTTAGTGTAGCTAGAATTTTTGTGAAACTCACATATAAAATAAACTTCTACTTAGAATGGCAGAATGGACGTAAATGATCGGAGTAAGGTGACTGCCGATCCCCGATCCCATCGGGACATCCCTAGAAATTTCTCTTTTTTTCCCCAACTGATTTATTCTTTAATCCTCTTCTTCTAAGCTTGCTGTATTGTAAAGGATAAAAAATGTGCTCAAACTGTTTGTAAGATGAGTTTTGTTTTCATTGCTGAGAGAGACGCTTATCAAGCTGTCAAGTCTCCCTGTGTGTGATAGTTAGTCATGAAGATGGATTTGAAGAGACACTGTCTTCTTTTTTCCCCTCTTGATCTCAGCAGATCTGTCTGGGTAAATGGAAAGCAAGCTGTTGTTGGTACAGTCTCTGTTTCTGCTTGGCCACTACAGACTGTGGGTAGACAGGAGGTGCACTTTTTTACATTACTCACCCTGCTTATTGCCTTTATTTCATTTATTCAGTGCAGTAGTGGGAGATGTTTTCAGATGTTTTACTTATTACTGTAAGTTACAAAACTGCAATATAAAAGTACTCAATTACAATTAAAAGTCCTGTATTTAAAATGTTACTGTAAATGTTTAAATAATTAAATGTAAATGTAGTTGTATGTTGTAATGTAGTATCAAAATGATGTTATCCTGATGCAAAAATGACCCATTTCAGAGTGTTGTATGATTATTTATATTTTATTAGAGTATTGTTAGCGATGCCTTAAAGAAAAATAGTTTGGAATAGCTTTATGATTTCTTGTGCTCCTGGTATACAATCAGTATCAGCATTTATTATTATCCCCTTATTGCCAAATGGGGCCACAGTAGCCACTGTTCAGAAAAGGTGAATGTACTTAGTTACTTTGTAAATAATAACGTTGCATTTAATCAGTGACTAAGTAACTAAGTGTATAAAAATATATGCCTTTTACCCCAGTGGACAGGGTTAGTACCTGTACCTGCATTTGGCCGGGCCCTACTCTATTCACATCTTGACTCCTGACCAGGACCCTTTGCTTTTGGCTCAATATGAAGATCTGATAATGCAGAGTTTGTGTTTCTCATAGCTGAGCTCATCGCTTCTGCTATTGATTGGAGCTGTAACCTGAGAGGTTAGTGTTGCTTTGTTGGACGACACAAGTGTGCTCATACAGTACAAACCAGCTGTGCTCCATTTTCTACCATCTGCTTTCTATCATGACATTTTTCTTGAGGCAATCCAAAGATTATTTCATTAATTAAGGGCGATTGTGTAATATTAATGAATGGACACTGGTCATTAATGCCCTTTTGCACATCATCACACATCAGTTGAGTCAAAGCTTTGCATTACTCTCATGTTAAAAATGAGTCAGAGTCGTTGTGGAAGCTACGTTACGGAAGCAAGTGTACATTATGTATGTATCATCATCGCCATCGATCCAGCCAGTGCAGAGTTAGACCTAAGCCATGCTATTCATCATGTCCCCCTTTTATCCCCACACCCACCCACCCACGCACGCACACACACACACACACACACACACACACACACACACACACACACACACACACACCCTCCCACCCCGAACTTTGACTTAGAATATTGCTCAAAGTGCAGTAACCTTAACTCAAAGGTTGGAGGAATCACAGTGTGATTAGTGAGCCGGGAGCCTGAATGCATGTGATGGCAGAGAGGAGGAGGAAGATGGGAGGTCTGGAGCTTAAGCAAGACCTCCTGACTTCAGCTGCATCAACTGTGGATCAAAGTGCTTTCACTGTCTGTTGGTGAGAAACTAACTGTGCTTAATTGTATGCAGGATATTGTATCATCATCGTGGTGTCAGTGTCAGCGTGTGGATATAAACTTGTGTAGAGCAGCAATCAACAATTTTTGCTATAATCCCTTTATCTGTCCTATTCATTCTATTATAAGATTAAATGTTTAGTCTTTTAAATGTCAGAACATTATCAAAAATGCCCAAGGTAGCTACTAGTGCCAATATGATGCCTGAGTTTCAGTACTGAAAACATTTAGCTTCCATGTACTTGGTAGTTTTTGATAGGCTACTTGTTGCTACAGTATGGGCACATTTTATTAGGTAGCAAATAAGTATTGATGTGCGATACATAGCCCTAGCCCAGGGTTACGTCTTTGTATTACTTGTTTTGTCCACAAAGATCAGGTCTGGAATTTCATCATTTTAGGGGCAAGGCCACTGTTGTCAATTTCTTTGAGGGCTCAAAAGCCAAATGCCAGGGCCATCAAATAAAACGATTTTAAGTTCACCGAAATAATGAATTTAATTTGAGGGAACGTTACGTTTGTTAACATTAATGCTACAAACATTTGGCTATAATACTCGTTAGGCATGTAATACTTCTTAGGCGACTGGGTTAGCTAAGTCAATGTTGAGTTTCTTGACTTATTCATTCGCTTATTTATCAAACTTACCTTCCCTCAGCTCAGTCGAGCTTCTCGAGTTCACTCAGTCACAGCTTTGCGGTATTGGCACATCAGGATGAGTTTGATTAAGTTTACCAGTTGGCATTTCTTTAAACCAATCACAATCGTCTTGGGTGGTGCTAAGCTCCACACGGAGCCGCTGCTAAATAGCCTCGGGAAGGAACTTGTTTTGGTGGAAAGTGTACGTTCAAAAGTAGTTTTAGTCGTGCAACAGAAAACTCAGATTGGACAGATAGTCTAGCTAGCTGTCTGGATTTACCCTGGAGCAGTTAACCATAGTCACAACACAAAGAAAGAGGAAGGGGACGGACATCGGTGAAAAGACATTCAGCCGGTGGAATTTCCTGCGGCACCGGAGCAATCCCGGAAGTGGAACATCGTGGATATAGACTATTATACTAATTGTTTCTGCTCTATACTTGTAAACACAGTGACAACAACAATGCATAACAGAGACATGTACAGTGTATGTCCACTACCGATTCAACCTTTATGAACAGCTGTACAAAACAACTCATAGTTTTAAGATTGAGCGTCCATATTGATAATAGATTGTTAATTAATACTTTAGTTAACATCCTCAGTAGCCTGACTGGTTATGGTTAATATATCATTATAATTACAGTGAGACAGCTTAAGTGCTAGTCCTTTTCATTCAGAACAATGTGATTCGTAGCAATGTTCCACTCTTATTAACACCTTTTAGTCTGCACCGGGTTCGTCACTATGGAAACAGTCATGAACACGCTGTCAGAATATTAATTGAAATGAGTGTGTCAGCATTAACACACCTCTGTACAGGCCTGTGTCTGGCTATTAATGTTGAGAGTGAGGAAAGAGAATCTTCTCGCAGCGTAAAGAATTTAAACCACATTACCAGCGACACAACGGGAGTGTGATTAGCCGACATGGGGAGAGTGTTAATGAGAGGACAGAGCAGATCAGGGCCTCCTGTTCTAGCATGGACACGCCCACACACACACACACACACACACACACACACACACACACACACACACACACACACACACACACACAACTGCAGTTCAGCAAAGTTTTCCATAAAAGCTGAGTGGTGTATAGACTGGTCTGTGGAGGCTGGCAGTGTAATATAGAGCTGAGTGGTACTGAGAGTGTTGGCAAAGGGATGTTGCCTGTCACACGGTGTTCTCTGTGTTTAAGTTGACGACTCCACTACACCCATGTACTGTCATTACAATGGAAAGACTACAGCTTATGCGCTATAGTGGAGTTCCACAGCACTTATGGCCTGTTTCTTGATACAGTGCTGTTGGCACTTTTCCTCTATTCAGTGGTATTCATAAGTCTTCTGAGACAATGGGGCTGTTGATTAAGAAAGCTGACGTTTGCTGTTGTTGGTATGATGCATTGCCTTGATCATCCTGCAACTTACAATTGGTGAAGTAATTAGAGGATCTGTCAGTGTAATTACTTCCCTGCAGGTTGGAGACATTTATTAAAAAGTCTTTAGAAAAACAGCCCAGCTTTATTGAATGTGATCAGGTCATTTAAGACTGGTACAACTTGTGTATGCCACACACAAGTTGTAAGGCAACACACACACTCATTTAGCAGTCAGCCTTTAAAAACATAATGCTCTTTTCAATATTTCTTGGAGTCAATAGTTGTGTTTTTACGCTCACATGAGGTGGTTTTTGTCTCTGCCAGAAAAAGAGTTGATTCTCTAAATGGTATATGGACACGCCTTTGGCAAATAAATTCTGACATATGTAGCTAACATTTAACTCACAGGACTAATCAGCTGTTTCCACTGTCTGCTTCTTCTCGGATATTCCCATGGCGTGTCTTGGTCTCCAGACAGCATGAAACATGGCTAATACCCGCAGACGTGAAAGAACAACAACAAACTTTCTCAATTGAACCAAATTCCTGAAGACCTCTGTTTTTTTTTTTTTCTTCTTGTAGATGGGTTAGATGCAGCCAAGGGGATTTGTTTTGTTTCCGGTTGGCAACCTCTACTTCTTCTACCGTTTACTTAGATAGATGACAGCATCAACTTCTGACGAAACTGTGCTGTAGCCTAGTTTGTTCGCTTCAAACCAGTTGATGGAAACACGCCTAATTCGCATTTCTTTGTTTGCGACATGTCAAAAGTGTGCTTTAAAATTGGCTTGCAAATGGAATGGAAAAACAACTAATGACTGTATAATAAGATAATCTAGTTTCATTTTCATTAAATGAGGACTGTGTGTGTCTGCAGCCAAAGCAACATTTGAGAGATTACTATCTCAAACAGCATGCTCTTTGTAGCACCAACCACACACCAGCCCCGGCACCAGCATGACTCTACACACACCATCAGCTAACTTGGCCTCTCGCCTCTCTGAATCAAACTTTATTATTTCTTTGCTTATGGTCTGAAACCATAATATGCTGTAGCTTGCCATACAAAATAGATGACTTCCTTTTGAAACGTACATCTACTCCTCACTTTAATGAAGTTGTCATGTCCACCTAACCACTTGGTGTTAAGATAACATCACCGCCAGCTTGGCTTTACAGCCAGAGTTGGTCACTGTGTGGTAGTCAGCACTTTCTACTCCTGTTTTATTTGAGTAAGCATTCCACGGACTGCACATACTGACTGTTGACAGTCTCTATTCACAAACTCTTGACTTCAAGTCAGAAGTAGCAACTCTCAATCTGCCCCTCTTAGCCCAACACTGGCCTACATGTCGGGATGAGAGCATTCACAGAATATTATATATGTTCTGTGTTATGCTTGTGTTTCTTAAAGCAACAGTAAGTAACTGAGTCTTTATATAAGTGAAGCTCGATGATTGTAATCATTACTAAATTTACCAACCATTTACCCAATCAGGTGCTGAGATCGCTGGCTTTGAAATCCACCTTCTGACCCTTGTCCTCCTCTTAAACTTTCATACACTCAAAATTGGAGGATGTTGCCATGAGTGCCTGTGTCGCAACACATTTTGCTCTCAAGCCAGAAAAGCAAATGGTAAAGCAATATTGTTTTGTGTTGTGTCTTAAATTCTCTTTACCTGACATTCATATTGGATTTCAGATTTAATAAGCTAGCAAGCCAATTGTGTTTTGGAAATGTGACTGTTATTTCTGTCCATTACAGGCATCATAATCTGTGCCAGGGGGCTGTTAATGTTGTTCAATTTCTTTAACTCCAACGCATGTTCAATTCAAAATGTACTTAAGGTGCATTAATGTCCAGAATCCCCACAGTTGTGCTCCCTCACTCTGTTTGGGGAAATGTAACAGTCGAAGAACCTGTGATACATAAGGTGTAGTTTTACATACAAGGAGCTGTACACAATAAGTAATGGATACATTTTTGTGTTGATTGATTTAATTGTTTATACTATAAAATATTTGAAAATGAAGCTAAGTGGCCCTTGCAAGTTCTCAGAGCCTGAGGTGTCCTTTCAATTGCCTGTTTTGTCTCAGCAACAACACATTTAGTTTGTAATGATACTGTATGATCTGCAAACATTGCAAAGTGTATGGCAGAGTCAGCCTGTGTGTCTGTTCATTGAGAAACAGTTGATGGATAAAAGCAGCTGGCTCCCTAAATCAAAAAAATAAATAAAATATCTGACAAATCAAGATACTTCATCACTTTAATGCAAATATCTAACAACAAAGTTGGCAGCAGTTTTGTTTATTGATTCGCAGCATTGCCTACAATGGTCCAATACAATTACCTTTCATGGCATCTGGAATCACACAGATATTTATCTTGTCAGGCTCCAAGTAATGCGCAAACAGCAGCTGGTCGAACCAATCAGCGTCCAGTGCGGGCGTGGTTTAGGTGTGTATGACGGCCGCGACTGTTAGTTCAAAAACACACCGGCGGATGTGAAAGACAGATGGTTCATCCAATCACCTGCCAGGTACTTTTTTAAGGTGTCTGCCCTATTCCAAACAGTTTCCAATTATGGCTTCTCAGATGGTTATGTTTAAAAAACAATCTGGCGCGTCAGGTTACCAACAGGGGCATCGGACTGGGGGGGGAAAGGGGACTGAGTACCCAGGGCCCTCATGTGAGGAGGGCCCAGAAAGATGCTAGAATGAATAGCTGTGGATGCGGGGAGGGGCCCATAGAAAATGCCTTTCTACAGGGCCCAGAATTTTGTGCTACGCCCCTGGTTACCAATACAATACTGTGGACAGTAATCAAAGGTTATTTTCTGTCAGTCGACTTATCAATACGTCAAGTAATGTTTTAGCACTAAAATAGGATGCAATATGATGCAGATGTCCTTAAACATGAGCACAGAAGTGAATCAAGATCTCTGATACATTTTTAGAAAAACGCTAACTAGGGCTGGGCAATATATCGATATTATATCGACATCAATATATGAGGCTAGATATCGTCTTCAATTTTGGATATCGTAATATTGTGATATGACAAAAGGGGTGATAAAGGCTTCATTACAGTAAAGTGATGTACTTTTCTGAACTTACCAGACTTACTAGCAAATGCCTTTACCCACCTAGTCATTGTATCCACATTATTGGTGATTATTTATCAAAACTCTCATTGTGTAAATATTTTGTGAAAACACCAATAGTCAACCCTACAATATCGCCGCAAAATGTATTTGGTGAAAAATATCGTGATATTTGATTTTTTTCTATATTGCCCAGCTCCAACGCTAACTATTCTAAGCTTCACAACACCTAAGGGTGGTATGTGTTGCAGGTCTATTGCATTATCTCTCACAGGTTTTTCTGTTATTGTGTCCAACCCGTGCCATGCCACTGACTCTGCCCTTCCCTCCCTCACAAATGTGTTCAACCCTCCTGTTGTCCTCGGGTCTAATTTGACCCATTTTCAAAGTTTCTATATCAGAATGTTTGGGTTTTTTTCAACCAAATTGTCCAAAAGTAACACGGAAGCTTCCATGGAATACTCTTCACAAGTCAAATTAAGGATCAGTTTACTACTTTTATTGAATTTTTGTTGTTTTATTACATTTTATAGAATTATTCTGACTCGGGGCGGCCTCTAGCTCACCCAGTAAGAGGCCATGTTGGCTGAGTCCTGCAGCGGTGCAGGGTTCAAATCTAACCTGCTGCCCTTTGCTGCGTGTCATCCCCCATCTCTCTCCCCCTTTCATATCTATCCACTTTCAAATAAAGGGAAAAAAAAAGAATCTTCAAAAAAAAAAAAAGAATTATTCTGACTTCACTTTGACAGTCTGACTATCCATCAACAGTTCCTTAAATATTAGTCAGAATTATTCATACTTTCTGCTTGTTTTTTAACTCAAAAGTTAGATATAATTTTATATAGGCTGCATGAGGTGTATTGACCATAAATTCCAAAAATGAGTGTAAAACTAGTGGTAATAAGTTGTGGTTAGTGTATACTGGTGGAAGTGGGAAAAAAAGCGCAAAAACCGTTGATGAGACAAAAACGCGGCAAAATTTGTGACAAAAGTGTCAAAAAAAGTTAACATTTTTTTTACCCGGAAGGACAACACAAGGGTTAAGGAAAGTCTCTCCAACTAGTCCAGCACAGCACCTGTTTAGTGGGGCTGTGGTGCAGAGCTCTTGCCTCCCCAACTGTTAAGTGGTTTTCTATAAATAACATCTGGGGAGGGCTGTATAGCCAGCAGGCAGGGAAAACAAGGGAGCAGAGGGGAAATTGGCTGCTTGTGTACTGTATCAGACCATGAGGGAATGTTAGTCAGATAGTTGTTGACTCTCCTATTCCCTGCCTGCTTCAGTTTGTCACGGCTATGTACAAAGTGAGGGGAACTATATATTTAGCAGCTGTGATTCATACTCAACAGACTGGGTGGGTACAGAACACAGCACTTCTTTAGAGTCAAATCCAGCACCATTTGCATTTAGCTCTGGTCAAAAATTATTCAGATGCCTTGCATTCCTTGGCAGCTGTTAAGTGCAGCCTCCAAATTCCCAAAGGTGTACAAAGTGTCTTTTAATGGATGTTTCATTGTTTCTTTTGTTCTATGTAGTTATAATTAGCTGTGAAATAGATGTGTGAGTTATTGTGGTTTTGTTCTTCCCAAGCTCTTCACAGAAATGGCCTTTCAAGAAATCTTCAGTGTAGAACTGGCTTTTACGTGTTGATTAGGAAATTCCTTTGAGGAGTCTTTCCTTAGTGTTTCTTTTGAGTGTAAGTAAGGAGAGAGAGAGAGAGAGAGAGAGAGAGAGAGAGAGAGAGAGAGAGAGAGAGAGCACTCTCACGAAGAGGGCCACATGTTAAAATGATGGATGTATACCATTTAAGAGACTTTTTAATAACAGAAGTCAATATTTTCTTCTGTCCTCAATAGGGATGTTAATGGTTCTGTTTAACCAATTAACACTATCAGTTAAACAGTTGCTCGATAGTGTTTTAAGCCTCCAACGTCGCCTTCGAAGCAGCTAACCCTAAACATAACCATTGCCGCGCCGCCTGGGAGGCGACGTTGGGGGCTTAAAACACCAAACACCTAAACAGTTAAAAACATTATTAAAACACCCCATGCCCCCCTTCTAGCCTAGTGGAGACCGGCTCAGCCAGGCCGCGGACTGCTTTGTACTTCTGTCCTGGAGAGTGGCTAAATGTGTCCACAACAATGCATGGAACATCGTGACTGCGTGACCGGTACAAGTCCGCTGCTGTCCACGACCACGGAAAGTATGTCCGAGCCTCCTGGATGGGTGAACTGGGACTCTGTTGCCCCCTTGTCTGTTAACGGTTTGTGATCGGTTAACGAGGGTCGGCTATCAGTCAGAAAAAAACCCTCTAAATTAGCATCCCTAGTCCTCGAAGGTTTATTTCATAAATATGTCACTCAGCAGGGTGTTTATCACAGTTTTCATGTCTCAGACCCAGGCCGTGTGGTGGGCCATGACTCTGACGCAGCCTTTGTGACCAATTTTTCTGATAAGTTGCTCCGATAAGCGTGACTTCTTGTGACTGTTTACATCCCTGTTTGCTGAGAGGCAGCCTTTGTTTTTCCTGACACAGAAGCTCCTTTCAGCATCTGAGCGAGTCACACAGCTTCTCTCACAGCTGACCCAGTGTAATTATAATTCAGACCATTAATGAGCCGAGTAAAATGTCCTTTATGGGAAACGACAACAGTAAAACAGCTTACACTCTAGCAACTGTTGTTTTACTTGGTTGAATAACAAATTAGATGTAACCTCGGCTCCCCTCTGTTAGAAATTGTTTCCACTGTGCTGTTCAGCAAAGATAACTGTGTTTACTTTATCTGGATTGGCACTGGCCATAGGTCCATTTCTTCACGCCTTGTTCCTGTGCAGCCTCTGCATCTCCAGATTTTGCCATTTTGAGCATGTTACATCATCAACGCATGACATGCAATGTGTTACTTATATGGTACAAAGACTGTGTATCAGGACAGGAAAAATCTAAGTTGAAATACTATCCATATGTATATTGACGGGTAAACGCATGCTTGACTGAAAATCGATTCAATGAATCACTGGATGCGAATGGATCACATGAAACAAACAGGCCGTAATTTGCGGACTTAAAAAGTAGCTACTTTCTTTAGAGGCAGTTCTTATTTAGAGACAACAGATGCTTCTGGTTTCCTGCTGAGTGGGATGAAACCAGAGCTTTTTTTACTAAAGATGCTCGGTGCTTAGCTCCGCTGTGTCTGGAGTGTGAATAAAATGCCCATTTCTTGTGGCACCATTCATGGTGAGGTTTAATTTTAGACCAATCACAGGCTCACCATGTGCAAGTTCCCCTGCAGCTGCTAATGCATATCTGTTTTTCTCTTTCTCTCTCTGTCTGTCTCGCTCTTCGTACATCACAGTCACTCTCTTCCACTCCTCCTAATCTATATCATTTAGGAGTCTGAGGCATTTTTGCCTCATCCTGTGTCAACCCTGATCGTGCTCAGCCTGCACCAGTTTAGTGTTTACAGCTGTGTATCAGCACGTCAAGCTATGGCAAAAGCAAAACACACGGCGCAAATCTTTGTTGTCTTTGCAATTCTGCAGCTAACAAAGCGGATCAACACCTCCGCTGTTGACAAACCGAGTCAGGTTACATGCCACACTGGCATGACCTGCAATTAAACAGAGACACAGTGGATTATATTTCATAACAGGAAAGCATGGAATCACAGTTATGCCGTGTTGCCTATAAATAGTAACTAAAACGCAATCATCCACAATCCACAGCTCCAGTTGCTATTGTCCCACTGAAAGTAATCATCCTGCCAAGGTTTTCATTTGGATACTGAATAATTGATTTGGCACCCGCCCACAGAATGTGCAGCCATTGTTTTTTTGTTTTTTTCTCATCACCAAGATAGTGATATAGGTTACTCTATGCACTGCCCTAGCTAAGTAGTGTAAACTAACTCAAATATCACGATACGATATTATTGAGATTTCAAACATATTGTAATATTCTGTGATATATTGCAATGTATTACCTCTTTACCAACGTAAAATTGTGTTCCTAAAGGAAAACTGTCAAAATCAGTTCTATCTAAAAAAAAAAAAAAAAAAAATACATTTCTCTGTTTGAAAAAAACTTAACTGCATCATCTAGTGGACTGAAAAAGCAATTTATTTTATAAATCTAGTACCAAGAAGTTAAATTCATGTGAATGTGCAATTTATACAATAGAAGATTGATACTTGGCATTCGTTTATCGAGTATAAGTATTTCCCATGGAAAATATTGCGATACTACGTTGTATTGATTCCCCACCCCACATATTGAATGAAGTGAAAATAATCTGGACATGACATTTGGTCCTATTTAAAGATAACACGGAGCCCGATCCAAACAGACCTAATGAAAATTAGACCTATACTGCAGTCGACCTGAACAGAGAGAGAACACTAACGCAGACATAATAGTATTGTCGGAAGAACAAATGTAAAGTCATGTGAACTAATTCCAAAGATTTCTAATTATTCTATACGCTTCAAAGACTTCATAGATATAATTGAAGTCCAATTTTCACCTCCTGCGCCCCAGAATAAAATATTCTGCAGCCAACTGTGAGATCCTGCAGTGATTCTGATATACTACATGTAGGGATTTCCCGATCGCAAGTATCGGAGCCCCCCCTCCCCCGATTACCTTACTCTGATCATTTACATCAGCTTGTAGTGATCGCCACCTTTAAAGGAACACGCCGACTTATTGGGACTTTAGCTTATTTACCGTATCCCCCAGAGTTAGATAAGTCCATACATACACTTAAATACATACATTTACATACATTTTAGTAATTTTTGTAAAAAAAAAACAGTGTGCAGCTCTGTTATCTGAGCAAATACATGTATCAGATCGGTACTCGGTATCGACACATATTTATTACTTAAAAAATCTGATCGGGGGGTTAAATAAGCTGATCAGGACATTCGTAACTACATGATCAGAGCTGATAGTGGGTTCACTTTAATCCACTCAGGTATTAGACATATCAACACACAGACCCCAGATCTGTGACAGTAAACAAGAACCTAACCGACTGAGTAATGTTAGATCTCAGTCCAACGTGGGTCCTAGGTTTTGTTTCTGTTCTCAGATCCAAGTGGGTCCATGAAGACCTCTACCTCACTACAGAGACATGCAACCTGTGATGAGGGCTGGCCAGAAGCCATTCTTTTGTATTACGCAGTCACAAGCCTAAAAGCTTGGGTACCACTGCTCTAATATTTCTCTAAAATGGATGAGTGCACTTAAATGCAGTCTTTAAAACGGAGAAAATAAAACATCAAAACTAATTTATAATAATACAACATCATTGGTGGTATCCAGTCTCCTTTGACAACATGAGTAGTAAATCCATATATTTGCTAGCTTAATGAACAACACCAACAGTATCGTCTTTACTAGACTGATATTTACACCTGAAGCAGCTCGGATTCCCCCTCCCCTCTCACTTTCTGCCAGGCAGTCCTGAGCCCCAGAAATAGCAACACTGGTGTATGACTCATGTTTCGAGCAATCAAAGATGCCTGATGAGATACATTAGTTATGTGCAACACCAACAAAAGGGAGATGTTTAGGAGAGGCATCTGAGGTCAACGTATGACCGACATAAATCCTTCACCCAAACTCGGTGACCTCCTCCGATCAGCTCCTTTCTTGGCCCACAGACCCTACACCTCTGATCAACAAAGCCTTGTACATTAGTCCTCAAGCCCATTTGCCCATGCGCCTTTCCCTCAGCCCTAAGTCAAAGGCTGCCCCCTTTTCTAGATCTTCTTCATTCCCAAGAGTCCCCTTCCAGTTTCTTTTATCTCCCATCATTTGCTTCTGTCTTTCATCTACTTGCTTCAATATTCCATCCACCCTCTTGCCTTCATCTCCATGCTTTCTCCCAACCTCACCCATCCCCCACAACTGCTTCATGGGCCTTCTTCCATCCATCTCTACCATATCATAATTATTTTACTCTCAGACTAAAACACCTACCTATACCGCCAGCGGTATACTCCTCTTCTTTATCTTCTGCCTTGATTCTCCCAACCATCTATCCTGGATCCTCTGCCCCGTCCTGTACCTTCTAGTACCTTCCAACCCTTCAAGGTCCTTTGTCAGAAAGTGGGAAATTCTGAATATTTCTATTATTTGTAATAGGGGTGACCCCGAATATTCAATGCTTCTTTCGAAGATTTGACTGTGAGATTGGCAGTTGAATCTTCGCAGATACATGAAGCCCCAGTTCAGACCAAAGATTTGCGACGAGACCAGTTGAAACTTGCAACTACTTGCATCGCGCCGTTCTGCACCGCTCTGTTTACACCAGTGCAGTGAGATGAGACGGTGAATCATCTTCATATGAACGACTCTTTGTACTTCCGTTCTAAGTTTAAAAAGTTCCGTTTTTGTAGCTGGGTATATCATTTGTTGCATCAATATGAATGTGGATAACGTTAGTGATAGTGAGATGCTTGCTACAGTTGCATTTCTAGTGATAATTTGGCGAAAACAGCATTTTATTTCTCTGATTCACTGCTTTGTTCTAACGCCGCTCCCTCTCTTCAGTCACTCTCTGGCTCGCTTGACCACGTTACCGTGTTCGCCGGCGCTCGTTGAAGCTTCAGCCAGCCTCCGGCCCAAAACTCTACCATTTTGACCAGTTGAAAGTTTGTAACATAGATAAAAAATTATTATGGGTCATTTTATTTCTATAGTTGTGAAATAAGGATCATGCCATTTTGGCTATATTGGGGGTGCTGAATGTCTGATTTTACATATTACAACTAATAAGTTTTCTCCCAATAAGTTAACATACAGCTTATTATGATTCGACGATCAGTCAACCATAGGGAAGACTTGACAATTCTGATTCGACAATGTCGATAACAATAGTCGGGAGACACCCCTAATTTTTAATGCCTTAAAAAACTGGAGCTAGCACAACTCTACACCTCCAACCTCTACCTCAGCTGCCACTTCCCCATGCTACATCACCGCGTTACCCAACCAACACGTAGCACTGAACCCTCCCTTCTCCTCCATCCACCCTCCGGTTCAGCCCCCACTTTCCTTCTTAGCACCCCTCACTTCCCACCCAAATCCATCTTCCTCTTCTCCGCTCAGGCTCACATCCAGAGCGGCGGTGCCCTGATGGAGGTCAGCCTGGTCTCTTTCTGCCATGAGAGACAACAGGGGGAGGAAGGCAAGGTGAACTGCTCTCAACGGCTATCACTGAGCTGTATGCTGGGTGAGTAGGAAGAAGGGAGAGAGAGAGAGAGAGAGAGAGAGAGGAAGACGTGCGATCGAGGGAGAGCGAGGGCAGGAGGGTAGAAGCAGAGCGAGAGGGAGGGAGAGAGAGGGAGAGAGAGAAAGTGGTCCGGCGCTCACAGCTCACATCGCTGGCTGGCTGGCTCACTGTTGACGAATGAGCTGTCTACCCACGGGGCTGGGAAACGGCAGCTTGTGACAAGCTGGGGAGAGGGGAACATGAATGTAATGCGTACCTTGCCTCGCTTGCTTTCAGATACCGGCCAGAAGAAGACTCCAGAGAAGAAGGATGGGAGGCGCATGTCGTTCCAGAGACCCAAAGGGACCGTTAAATATTCTGTGAGTAGCGCACAAGCAACTCTTTTCTGTCTTAATGTCATTATGTGTGTTTGACGCTTTTCTGCTCCCATGCTGCTGCTGCTGCTGCTTCTGTGTGTGTGTGCCTGCTGCTGGTTTCTGTAGCTCTGACTAGGTCCGGTAATATTCCAGCTATAGCTGTTGTTGTTGTGTGTTGTGAAGGCACCGTGTCCGACCATGCTTGGTAGCTCATTAGTGAGTGGGGAGAAGTATTTTGTAGATTTTGCCAGTGTAACGTGTACCTCATTCTCCAAGTGTTTACATTAAGAGGATTGTGTGTGTATGTGTGTGTGTGTGTGTGTGTGTGTGTGCGTGCGCAATGACACAATGTGCTGTATCTTCTGTGTCCCGTGCAGCAACGCTCAGTTTTTGCACGTTGATCTATAAAAAAGGATAGAGAGGAGTTGTAGCAGCTCTGTGCGTTTCCTTCAGCAGGATCAGACCCGGACAGGCAGGCAGGAGTGCTGGCAGGATGTGTATTTGTTTTTCCATTCGTTCTCTGTGCCACGTATCGGAGAGCATTCCACCACAGAGCTTTGCTGTGCTCGCGTATGACCTTCCAACTGCGTTGTCATTTCTATTGATTTAGCTGTTGTGTAGGAGAAGGGGAGGGGGGGGGGGTGGAGAGAGAGAGAGAGAGAGAGAGAGAGAGAGAGAGAGAGAGAGAGAGAGAGAGAGAGAGAGAGAGAGAGAGAGAGAGAGAGAGAGGGCTCTGGTTCCCTGGCGTGAGCTGAAAATGGAGCCCGTCTCTGCTTTGCCTGGTTGTGTTCTTCAAATGACCCTCAAATCCCGCTGCAGTCTGACTGCTTTTCCTCGCCGCTCTCGCCGTGGCAACAGCGAGGAGTGGGATTGCTGTGGCTCTGCTCCGGCGGTCTGCCTGTCTGCTGAAAAGAGAGGAAAAGATGATGTGAAGAAAGAGAGAGGAAAGGAAAGGAAGGAAGGGAGCGAGAGCAGGGTCTCTCACGGACACTCTCTTCACCCAGACTCCAGCTCCAGGAGCCGCTGCACTGTAGCTTTCACTGGGATCGCCTCCCTTTCTCCCATCTCAACAACACCTCAGCAACAGAGACACCAGCTCCACCTCTACCTCCTCCCCAACCTGTCCGTCATCCAAGGCCTGCTGATTGACAAGGCCCTTGTTTATCTCCCAGGCACTTGGAACAACCTAAACTGCTCCAACAGGATATTTGTCAGAGCCAAAGCACTGTGTCACGGCCCTGATATGACCTGATATGGGCCACAGCAAGTTAGCGAGATCAACATAAATGCTGCTGGTGGTTACGAAAAATAGTGAGAAATGTAGTGTTTAGTTTGGAGAAAAAGGTTCATATCTCAATCACACGGCATACCAATCCTGTTCTTGTCAGCCATCACTCTCTTCCTCTTTCCTCCTTATTCCCCCCCCCACTAGTTTGTTGTTAGTGTGACGGATGGATCGAGCACTTCCAATGATTGTGTCCTTAGTCTGACATGCTACAGCAGCATGTAGCGAGGAGGCTCGGGGCCACAGAGAGTGATTAAGACGATGTGACCAAGCCTTCCCTACACTGTCAGAGACACATGGTTGCCACTGTCCCAGTGATTGAGAAGTGGCTTTATCTTAAACTCATCTCCCATGCCGGAGATGGCCAGTGATGTTTCCTTATTTTGCTCACCAGCAGATGCGTTTTTAATCTACCCGCAGGCGGCCACAGGAAAAAGGAGGGTTTCCTCTTATGCCGCCTTATCAATACAATCTCAATCCTCTCTCCCCCCTCTACCTCACACACAGGCTTCTTCCTTTTTCGTATTTGAGAAATAACCTGAGCAGCTGCAACCCTGCCTAGACACTGATAACGCACGTCCATTCAGCCAAGTCCAGCTATTGGCTGACCTGCATCCAATTAAAAAAAGTGTTTGAAGTCTGTGGGAACAATAGAGATAGTTGAGGAGACAGAAGGACGCAGACAGAGAGAGGCAAAGAGCAGCACAGAGGTGAGCCATTCCCACTGAGTGGCTCAGAGGACGGCCAGTCAAAGTCAAACTAATTGAAGGACAGAGAGTGCAGGCCACACATATTTATCTCCAGACACACCACGGACATAGATGCTCCAGTTGGGATGCTATTTTGGCTTTGCCTGATCTTCGGGGATCCACAGGGTGTCTTGACTAACAAATAGCTATGGATAGGTTTAAAAACAAATCTGGTTTATTCAACTTGGGTGGTAGTTTCATAGCTTTAGAAACTGAGGGGAAATGCACACTTTTTCTAGTGAGGTGATGGCTCGCAGACACACATCAAAAAAGGAATGGGAAAGCCTCACTCTTTTAGTTTTGTAGCTTTGACCATAATTTCTATCTGGATCACTTTTTAATTCTCTAATAATCGTGAAACGGTGATAATTCCTCTGACATTAATCGTAATATCAAAATCTCATATCGTGACATCCCTAGTTCAAGTTTAGGCACATTATTTTGTGGCAAACCCAAAAGCCCACCCAAATAATAATCCCTCGCTACACAGAAAACCTGTGCACACAATTATGGTACTTATACTAGATTGAACCAGGAAGTTGGTCTCTAAACCATAATGGATGTTTACAACAAACAATTTGGGTAGTGATACTGTTCGCCTTCATTTTCTTCCAAATATATTAGGATAGTGTGAAGGGTTTCTTTAAAGCTGCTTACAGACCAACCAGACGCCCAAAAATGAAAACCAGCAGCTGATTGGACAAACGTGTCACGTGGGTCTGGTTTCTCCGGAAATTCACAGCCAGACTGTCATGGCGGCTCATTGAGAATACGATCTCATATTTTACTAAAATAGTTCACCAAAACGTGTTTTTGAAAACATTTTAAGAGAGAAATAGGCCGTGCAGTTGCTGAATCTGTCTTCATTTCAGATCAACAAAGCTCAGTTTAAAAGATTTTCGTCAGATTTTGAGAGCTGATTATCAGCTCGGTGTGTCCGGGCCTTAAGACCTGTCTGATCAGGGCATCATAGTGTCTCAGTTATTCTAAGACACTGACAACGTAATGATAACATCCCCTGATCCACAGTTCCTTTCCTGTCACATTTCTACTGCTTGCTATCAAATACAGGCATAGAGTATATGCCCCTAAATAATAGTCTGGTCGTTTTTTCTAACCAATAGCAGACATGGCCAAAACTACAAAGATAACCTCTACTTTGTGATAAACTGTCAAGTTTGTTTTTTGGCCTGAGCCACCCCACTCTGTTTCAGTCTATTGCAGTGCTCTCAGCAGAACTGGCACAGCAAAGCTCTCATTACATTTTGTATAGTGACACTAGAGAGCAGTTTTATAGGAAAGGCTGTCTCGATTCCAGTTCATAGGACGGGGAAGAAAGGAGGAGGTTGTCAGCATTCATGGCGTTGTCATTCTGGCCAACAACATGATCAGTCAGACAGCGTTATCAGCTGCATGTGTTCCCGTGGGGCTGTAGTAAAACATTGGTCGTGGCCCTCCGTCGTTAAAAAAATGCGTGCTCACTTTTACAACGTGTGGGTTGGGCTATCAACTATCAGATGATGATGATTACATTTTGTACAGACATTCCTGGTGCCCTGATGACTTTGGTGATCCTCTGATGTTTCCTGTAGTGCCACCAGCAGGTCAAAGTTGTCACTTGTCCTGTCTGTGAATGATCTCAACATCTACTGAATGGATTTGTACAGACATTCATGGTTCCCAGAGGAAAAATCCTGAAGACTTTAGTGATCCTCCCCGATCGTGGTGCACGATCACCAAAGGCTTGTATCTTGTGGGGTGGGCTTGTGGATGCGCCGACAGTGTTGTTAGTACTTAGAATTCCTAATTGGGGCGACAGGAGCTTAGCGCTATAGCTTTCACAAATATTGGATGGATTACTGTGACATTTTTAACACACATTTTTACATTAATCAGGATGAATTGTAATACGTTTAGTAGTGGTGTCAACAATAATCGATTCGGCAATGCATCGCAATGCGGGGCATGCACGATTCAGCATCGATGCGGCAAAGTGCCATAATCAATTATGTCACTAAAACCTGCCACACTAAAATCAAGCACGTTGGCAATACAACTAACTTCACGAACCATGTTGATCGTTGGCATCCTGAGTTGGCTTCAACAACAACAAATCATCACTCACTGAAAGCAGTGATTTATGTTTTCTTTTTCAGGTTTGAAAATGCCATATCCAATACCCTATACCATTCAATTTTATTTTATTTAATGGCATTTATGTCAAAGATACAGGAGAGTGAAAATACACACATAGCAGCAAATAAAATCTGTTGTTCAATATCTGACTGCTTGTATTGCCTCATGACTGATGAAAAATTTGCCTTGTTGTGTGCAGTAGAATTTTGATGCATTGCAATGCATCGTAGAATCGAATTGAATCGAATCGTTACCTGGTGAATCGTAATCGAATCGTGAGGGCAGTGCCAATGCACACCCCTAATGTTTAGTGATCCACCAACGCAGTGGTTCCCAAACATTTTCTTCAGGTTTCTTTCTACTTCCTCGTCTTGAAACAGAACGCAGACAGACAGACAGACAGACAGAATACCTGATGCGCCACAATCAGCTGTTTCTTTGTGAAGAGACGAGAGAGAGAGAGAGAGAGAGAGAGAGAGAGAGAGAGAGAGAGAGAGAGAGAGAGAGAGAGAGAGAGAGAGAGAGAGAGAGGTACGCCACAATCAGCTGTTTCTCTGCGAAAGGATGGTCAACACTGCGTTGTTTAGACTGGGAGATTGGCAGTCGAATCAGGCTCCTTAGATTATATTGTGGTCACCCCTACACTTTTTTATTTTGTCTTTGCTTTGGTAGTTTTTGGTGTTTTCTGTAGCTTCATCGTCTGCTTTACGTTCACCTGGCAGTCCTTTTACAAACCTGTCCATGCTTTGCTAGCAGTGCAGCAGAACCATGCATCATTCATTTATTTATATTTAGCCTTTGCCTCGCCCCCCTTGTCATAACTCCGGGCCCCCTTCAGGTGGTGTGCCCCCCAGTTTGGGAACCACTGCCCTAACGTCTGTAGTGCCATCATCAGGTCAAAATTAATTTGTCCAATACTTTGCTGTATGGCCAAAACATTGTGTGATATTCCCATCATCCTCAGCTTTATTTTGTCTAAGTAATAATTAGCAAACCTTGGTGAACATGGTAAACAGCCTTACATCAGCATGTTACGTTTTCATTTTGAACATGATAGCATGCTAGAATTAGCATGTGGCTCACCACACTGCTGTCCCCAAGTACAGCTTAACAATTCTGCTAAAAAACTACTGTATATGAAATACAGTTTGATCCAGCTGTGTCACAATTTGCCCAGATGTGAAGAGCCACCAGCCTGCAGGTTGAATGGATTTCTGCTGGGCTTAGAGGAAGTGCTGTGGGCTTTAGAGGACTTGCGGACATTTGATGAGTCATATGCCGAGCGGCAGGAGTGTGTGCGTGTGCACCCAGAGAGACACACACATCGGCGGCAATCTTAACTCCTGACAATCAGTCACTCTGATTGCATTATTCACCGCTGGGTAGGCGAGGAGATCCCACTGTTTCAGCTCTTTCACAGCTCCCTGTCTGAGAGTAGGAGAACAAGTCAAAAGGTGACGGAGAAATGATGGGATTGGAAGGGTGTGGATGGCAACGTTAAAAAGGATGGAGGAGGGGATAAAGGGGAATGCATATGGCTGGACAGCTGGATGGGTAGAAGAGCAGACTAAGACAAGGCTCAGATGTCAGCATCTCACTCTGTTCCCTTTTTGTCAAAGCATTCTTATTTGAACTACTGCTCAGGCTCCACCTTCATGTTGGAGCCTGTGATTCTTGTTTAAAGTTAACCAAAGGGAAAAGCTTGAGAGACAAAACATTGTTTTCAGTTGTCTTTTTATTTTTGCCAATGTGTTCATTTCCATAGGCAATAAATGACTTGTTTTTATTTTAACACATTGGGTTAACAAGCGAGGGAACCTCTCCGGTGAAATCAGCCCTAGGCCGGAAGGTCTGAGCCACAGCGTACCTTTGTAACAGTGACCCTTTTAAAACAGAAAATGTCCCATCACTACAACCTTCCTGCGCCCAGTTGTCCCCATAAAGCCAAGGGCAGTATCAGTGCTGTTAGCAGGCTTCTCATTTTCAGATTTGATAAGCTATAATACTTTGTAAGTTAGCCAAGCTACAAAATGACTTGACTGTCAATTCCACTTTTAAATGTAATGATTAGAGTAATGAAAAAGTAAATGTAAGTATCCCAGTGATGTAGCTATGAACTACAGTAAATTGGTCTGCTTTTTCTAGATACAGATGAACTTTGAAGTTGACTAAAATATTTGTCAGTGGCACACCAATTTAGCCCAGATGGAATGAGAATTTTTTCTAACCCTGTTTTTAAATCCATATGATTTCTTAAAATTCTTGTTTCTTAAAGAAACAATGTGTTCCATGTCTATCAAGGTTAAGGTCAAGGTAAACTTTATTATCCCACAAGGGGAAATTCATGTGGTCATTCATTACGCGTCCTTGTCACAACATATTCTCTAAACATATAGACACCACAGACAAGCCAATAAGCATGTATAGAGAAGAGAATAACAATACTACAGAAATTACAATGACAGAAATCAACAATAACAATACAAAAAAATAAACAATACTACAAACTACTATCAATGATCCTGTCATTTTAATGTTATTTTGTAGCGCTCACCATGTGTACATGTTTCACTGTATTGTTTATTGTCCCTCCCAATAAAAAGTACGTTGACCCTCTCCCACAAAACCCTGGCTCAAATACTGCCTAAGCGTTGGCATTTCAAAGTTTAAATAGTGGTGTCTCTTGTTGCTTTGCGGCTTCTGTGCGTGTCATTAGATCCCTGCATATGTTGGTAGATCAGTGGGAAATCGAACAAAGCCTGAAGCAGGAGGTCAGCGCCTGACACAAGGAGGAAGAGGGAAACTCAAAACTTGTTCTGTGCCCCATTGAAATGGACAGAATGATGTGACTTTCTCCCCCGAGTCTAAATTTAGTTCTGCAAACGATCAGCAAGGCTGTAGTCGCACACAATACACATGCCATTAGGGTAGTAACGTCAAAGTTGCTATGGCAACTGTCATGCTAAAGCTGGGCTTCATCCTTCATTATAAAATGAGAAGCGATAGCCGCTTTAATATGGCATTATGGGTGATTAAACCGTACCCCGTAGAGTTGTTTTTTTTCCAGGTTGATGACGACAGTCGATTTATTGTGATGATTATGGTTTGAAAAAAAAATAAAAATAAATTTCATTAAGAATCTGAAGGGGGTCTCAGTGCAGAAAAGGGTCCTTACATAAAACTGTGGATCAGCCAACAGCTGTGAATTGTTACCTTTAAACAGATTTCTGCTTAATAATCCAACCAAGAATCCGTAGCTCTGCATCTTATTTCCTTGGTTTGTCTTTTGCAGTAACACTCATCAATTTGCACTCATGTTCCATACTTAACCCTCTGAGACCGAGCTTATCGTACACGATAAAAAACGGCATCTCTTATTCATATTTTAATCATTCCATAGCCATAAGAGATAGCGACTTACCGGTTTTTTGCAGCTAAAAGCTAACGATCCAGCGGTCACGGAGGTGTCTTTGGTGTCTCTATAGCCGTTACAGGAGGTTTTCTATCCAGCCTGGAACTTGTGCCTTTTTTTGGGGTTGTTGAGCAATAAATCCGAACTCTTACATCCAAGATTTATCCACTTGATGTCCATAATTTATCAATTTTTCGGTCATTGCTGCTGCTAGCTTCGATGCTAGCATCCAACTTAAATCTCCTATGATGCTTTGCGAGAGTTTGTTGATGTTTTGTCAACCAATGGAATGCAGGTCCGTCACACATTACGCCTTATATGGGCATCCGAGGAAGGACAAAGATTGTTCATTGTGAGAAGATCACTCACACTAGTTAGATGTGACCAAAGATAGTCTATTAACATTCTACAGAGAAGAATGGCATCACTGTTTTGAGATTTGGCATACATTTGGGCCTCTTTTGACGAAATGTAAATAGTTTGTCCATATGAGTTATAATGTTCATTATGGGTTTTTTTGCACTGGATGACTCCAAATATATAGAACTTTTTTAGACAACACAAATGCTTGTGTAGCATTGCTGCTGTGTGTGTGATATCAATAAATATGACATTATTATTTTGATTATTGGCATAAGTGAATGTCATGAGGGCAAAGGTGTCTGGACACTTTTTGAAAAAATGTAGATATTTTGTCAATTGTATAAGTTATAATGTTTATTTCTTCACAGTTTGACTCCCAAGATATATGAGACGTGTTTTAGACAGGAGATTGGCTTAGCTTTTATTGCTCTGTGTGTAATACATATCTGTGAGATTCATGTTCCGTTTTATTTATTTGTTTGTCTGTATGGTCCCACAACCTTTTTACATTCAAGTGACCTCACTGCATCACAAGTATTCTAATAGCCCAGTTTATCCTGAACAAAAATGATGTTTACAGATTGACTGTGGACAACAGGGTTGATGTTTTACAAGCTTTTTTAGAAAGTAAAACCAGACGGACAATGAATTGTAAAAATGACCTTAGGTCTGCTTTGTTCCTACCAAGATGCCAGCGGACTCTTTAATGGAGCTATTAGTCTTCGACTGTCCAACCGACTGCCCTTGTTGAATGTGTGCGTTCTCTCCTGTTCAACAAGAGTGACCATTAGCTAGATGTCAGTCACTCTCAAGATGGCTGTCACGGCCTTCCTCTACCCTTCTGCTCAGAAGGACAGATGTCGCCCTAACGGGAAGAGGCTTAATTATTCATCCCCAGTTTGAGATGAATAATGGGTATTATTGATCTGGAGGATAGGAAGATAGGGTATACCTGTCAGTGGCTATGATCCTGATTGTGATTACTCTCTATTTTCCTTTCCCTCCCTCCCTACCTCCCTCCCTCGCTCTGCTTTCAATGTGTCAATAACAGGTCTTTATCAGTGGGTCACATTTGCATGTCCCCTCTCCTCTGCCACTTAATTGAGTTAGAGATAGCTCCTCTTACAGGACAGTCAATGGCTGCATCTCTTAGCAGGGTTTACCCTAGGTTTGTAGAAGACTTAGGTGAACGTATTTGGCGGGGTGTTAAGGGGTCTTCCCTCAAAAAATGTGACGTTTTTCAAAAAACTGCAATTTCACAAATCACGTTGGATCGTTTATCACTATATATGTGTCTACAACATTGGAAAAGCTAGAGAAGATAAAAAATAAAGCTTAAAAGACAAAACTCGCTAAAGAAGTCCACTGCAATTATAAGATCTGAGAAAAGTCTTTGTTTGTTTCGATGATTTTACGTTCATTCGGCCTAGGTGCTGCACCTAAACCTTATAATGGCAGGAAAAGCCCTGTTATAGGTTGGTGGAGTTGCGTGTACATGTGTCATTTTAGTGGTCCCTTGGTGGTTCTGTGACGTTCAAAGCTGCTTGTGTTGGGAACATCACTTACCTATGTAGATGAAGTGATTCATTAAGCTTTAAAGCCCATGTTGCAGGGTTTATTTTCTAATGAATTTGTGCAATTTGCTTGTTGGTAATAAACATTTAAACTGTTACCCAACAACCTGAAATACAATGGATATCACAAAACGGAATAAAATATGAAAAAGTAGTACTATTTTACAGCGGTTTGCAATGATTCTCTTTTCCCCCACAATGCATTGCATTGCGTCAGGTTGGGGAGACGACAGACTAAAGCCCCGTCTCTGTTCACTGTCTATGGCCTCGTCTGTGCCACTGGTGTTGCAAAATATGGCTTTTGGTCTCGACCGAGTCCATGTGTCTTTATTATGTGTATAATAATATTGGAGGGAAAGTGAAACACAGCTTGGACTGGGATGCTGTTCGGCTTTTCACAAGTTTAGACAGCTAGCTACGCCGACGTTTGCTAACGTTAGCGCAACAGCGTTAGCCTAGACTGCTAGCTAGGTAAATATTACGACTTCAGAGTTTCCTATATCTGCGTCCACGTTGTCAACATAAGACATGTTGCGTTAGTGCTCCTTTTGTACCATCATTTTATTGAATGAAATGTTAAGCTTTGCTCCTACGAGATGGGTGGGTTTTTGTTAGCTACATACAAAGCTAACTAGCTATAGTTAGCCTGTATGCTAGCGGAATTAGCTAACGTTGCATAACCAGCCAGCAACTTCGGCAATCAGCAGTAGTTTTGGTAAGCTAACCACGACAGTTATTGTCGCCCACAATCAACCTCTCCTGCTAAAAGCAGTCAATCTGCAGTGATGTTTGAAATAGAGACGCTTGTGGATGTGTTAGCTGTCGTGGTTAGCTCGCCGGAACTACTGCCGAAGCTGCTGGCTGGCTACGCAACATTAGCTAATTCCGCTAGCACAGGCTAACTATAGCCAGTTAACTTTGTGTGTAACGTAGCTAACAAAAACCCACCCATCTCGTAGGAGCGAAGCTTAACATTTCTTTCAATACAGTTATGGTACAAAAGGAGCACTAACGCCACATGTCTTATGTTGACAACGTGGACGCAGATAGAGGAAACAACGAAGGCAGTCGTAATATTTACCTAGCCGTCTAGGCTAACGCTGTTGCGCTAACGTTAGCAAAACGTCGGCGTAGCTTTAGCTAGCTGTCTAAACTTGTGAAAAGCCGAACAGCATCCCCATCCAAGTAATAAATAAACACTAAGCAAATATGTTGTTACTGGAGCTAGTAGGGTCCATCAAAACGTGAGATATCTAATCGAAAATGTGTTTACAACGTCGGGGGATTTCACAGGTGGGACTGACTGGCAAGTTAGCCCATAGCTAGCATGATCATGCCTTCTATTTCTAGATCTAGCTAGATTACCAGTACTTATCTGAACTAACGACATGATCACTGTCACTCGATATAAAGAAAACATTGACTTTCACTCTGTGCTATTCACTGACAGTAAAAACACCTCTTCCTCCTCTTCCTCATCCCAGTCAGTCACCATAGTTCTAGTACTAGACTGAGGCACGTCTCCCCAACGTGACGTCATCACCGAATTGCGTTAAAAAACCCACTAAACGACTAAAACGGTAAAAACTGGCCTTTAACACTATTTGGTGACATTTTTAACAATGATATACATATGTTGAGTGCTTTATGTACCCATTAATCAACAGTGGTGGTTAATCTGCAACATGGGCTTTAAAGGCAAACTTGAATCATACTATTATTACACCACGTTTAATGCCAAGATCAGCCCACCACCTGGCTTTGCCAATGTTTACTTCATTGAACAGCAGATATTTTTATCCATGTTGATTGGCTGCGATCCTGATACGAAGAACTACCAGAGCAGCTATTAGATGCAAGAGCCAGCAGCTGTCATTAAGTCATGGTAACCTTTAAAATATCTACGTTTGAGAGCAAAAAGCAGAGGATTTGTCAGTATAAGCCTAATATGTGACCTTATATTGCAGAATGTGTTTTAGCAGCTGTAAATATCCTGTAGATGTGAATGTCCTGCAGGTCGGCTTTGTGCTGAGCAACAGAGGAGCTATAAAGCTAAAAATAAATAGTTCATGGAGGAGACGGTAGCTAATAGCACCTAGGGAGAATCGATGCCCTGTGCTGAAGCCGCCTGGAAGAAAGGCTCTGACACTGTACGAGCCCTGCTCATTATTAACTCCTTACGTTCAAAAAGAAGGGCAACTCCTGTTCTCTCCTAAAACAAGAATTAATACAATTTGAATTCATTTTCCAGTCATAAAGCACTTACAGTACAACTTTATAGAGCTGATGAGATGACAAATCACCAGGGACCTTAATGACATCATTAGATGTCTGAGAGCAGTTGTAGTTCTAGGGAGATGTTTAAGATGGGACACATACCTGTCACCACATCCTACTAGTTTGTTATGCTTTATTTGAATCACTATTTATTTTCCAGTTATTTTTACCACTCTGTCTTGAATTTTGGCTGCATTTGCTTTATTTACCTAGCAAAAACCCCTTCAAATCGTAGATCAGTGAGTGTGTTGACATGCAAACTAGTATCTCTGTTTGACTCTCATCTTGGTTTTGATTTTATTTGGGATATGACAATTAGATGCAACATAGAGAACCCTGTTTATTCAGCTCCTTCTATAATTTTTGTAACAGTATCCAGGTTTTTGATCATGTGCATCAGTAAAGGCATGTCTTTAAAACCTCAACATCTCAGCTGCTCTGTGTCATTCCTGTAATAAAGTTGAGTCGCCTCAGCATCTGAGGAAGAAGCCGTTTGGTTTTCTGGATTAAGTTTCTTGATCTGATCGACAGAAACCGAAGTCGACAACAACAATGCAGTTAATTCTTTGCGTTACCATTATCAGACGATGGCTTTTAGTTCAGCTATTAGTCATTATATATTGTTTTTATCCAATTTCTGTTTTACTGACTAACCATGTTAAAACCGTCATAATAGGCCTATGTCACACTTCCTCCTTCCGGAGCGCGGAGTAGGGAATCAGAACTTCCGTTCAACAGTCCCTTTCTCCATAAGGATTTAGATTATCAGCCATAATGTCTAAACCATCCCATAATGTCTAACCATCCGAGGTAGACTGACCCCAAGCTGCGTGATTGTGAAACGAAGGTTTCTGCTCCTGAGGAAGCTAGAAGTCTGTATGAAATCAACCTTGATTTAAGAAAAACATGTTTTATCCGCGATCTTATGGAGAAAAACTACACTACCCACAAACCTAAGCATAACAGCAATGTCTCTCATTGGTCCAACTCGCTATTACCATAGAAACGTTTACCGTGCCCGCGAAACCGTGAACGGCTAGAGTGAGCTGCTACCATTGAAGTCTATGATCGTTTCTGTACACGGTCTTGTACCTTTTGCCTTTTTTTGCCGTTTTCAAAATGTTTTTGACTTTGAGAGAGTTAATTTACGATCCCAACCACATCATCATAGGTGACTTCAGGCAGGTAGCGGAGAGACTTGGTCCAGCAGTATCTATCGGGCTCCGCCATTGTAAAAAGCTAACCGGAAGAGCCGTATCCCCACTCAGAGACCTTCTTCCGGTCTTAAGTTGTTGCGTGACATAGGCCTATTATACCATTCAAAGAGTTATTTCTCATTTGCACAATTTAACAGTTGTGCACTTTGCTTTAAAAGTGTGCAGTGGAAGTTAATATGTTACTCAGGAAATGTACCACAAAGATTAATTACAACCACTAATACTCAATGCTAGAATATGTATTACGACCATGTATATTATGCTCAAATCTCTCTTGGTATAGTAAACAGTGATAGTTTCAATGCACACTGTAACACAATGTATTAATCAGTTATTATTGATCTATCACACGTTCCCAGCAGACAAGTGATCCCAGCAAAATAAAAGGTCAAAAGACATTGAGGTGAACCTCTCCCTGTTGTTTAATGAATGTAAAGTGCACTATATAGTTATTGATCCAGTAGACTGGGACCATAATTTGGGAGGATTATACAATTATGAAACCTTATAACCACAAATTGTTTGCTACCAATGCCAAATAAAATACACGTGCATGCAGGAGTAACATACATGATCCTTTATTGTTAAAGAATACATTAAAAAAAGCAATAAATCAACTAAAATAATTCATGCGTTCTTTGACAATTCTGCCATTACTTTTACACACTTGCATCACTGACGTCATTAAAAAAACTTTATTTATCAGCCATTTCTAATAAACTCAACAGCTGCATTAATATATTCATCAAACATCTAACAATATGAAAAACAGTCTTCATACACACAATATAACCATAACAATGACTGTCACATGAATAATTCTATAAATAATAATGGTCACAATGTTGACCATTGAAATGCCAATGAAAAGGCACCAGGATTAATCAAGCCTGGCTGCTGCTCTGGAGCAGGCTAGCTGCACACAATAAATCTCCATGGTAACGTATATGCCACTGCTTTCACGAAACCATGTCAGGGATAAATTCAGCCAGGATAACTGCATAATCCCGGCTTAATCCGCTATCTAGGTTTTGTAAAATAGCCCGTGGTTTCGGAAACCAGGATATGATGTCCACACACATGAAATAGTAGCTGAAAAGGCAATTTTGTGGTTGTCTCATTGAAAATACATCCTGATGGTATTCAAATATCCAATGACTGGAATTTGGCATCTGATCACTTTGTGTATTTCTACATCTTAGACACGTCACACACAGACAAGATTGGTCTGTAATGCTTGTGACGGATAACCTTCATTTCTAAGCCTGACAGCCATGAGCTTTGTCCATGTCTTCACTGCCTTGGTTGCTGTGCAACCTCCATTTAATTTAATCTTAACTTTGATCGAATTATTAAATTAAATCTGGCCTGATGAACAAGCAGTGAAGATATAAGGGTATCAAATAGCATTTTGAAATATGAAGGATGCCTTCTAATTTGATTTGTTTCTAGGAACTGATCAAATTAACATTTAATCTAGCAGGACAATTTAATCATCTCAACAAACTACTGTTATTGTGTCTCTCCACTTTGACCCTTCAAGGAGATCTGTCTGTGAACAGGGCAAAAATAGACATCTGGATTAACAGGCTTGTCTGTGTGAAGCATTGGCATTTTTTCCTTGTCACTTGCTACACTAACTGATGAATAATTAGGTTTCGCAAAGGGCTGTAGTCAACCAAAGAAAATCTTGGTCGACTGAAATTATACCTCTTTAACCAATCGATTGGTTATTGGGAAATTTTTTGTCTCTAGATTAACTAAATCGGCCACAGCACACTAACTTCATTCTACCTGGTGGTGTTGTGTGTTCTCCGAAGTGTTTTTTTTCCCCCGAGGCCTACTTAAGTTTATGCTTTGTCGCATATTTATACTATACAAACACCAGGAGCGTGGCGAGGCACTGAGCATCTATTCTGCGCTGAGCCCTGCACGTTTGGAGTTTTTGTTTCTCGTCGCTGAGAGTTGAGAAATGTTCAACTTTGGGTAAAAGACTGCGGTCGTCACTGTGACTTGATAGGCGCGACAAATACCAGAAAGACTACTTCCGTGGATATTCAGTATAATAGCAACCAGACTCAATCAAGGCGTAAAACCAGCTGTGCCTCCAAAGCGTTTTCAGAAGAGCCAACCCTAACCCTTAACTTACCAGCTAGCACTAGCTAGCTAGCTTTGTTGGCAGAACGCTGAACAAGACATTTTTAGGCGACCAAAAATGTTTCAATTAACTTTGATGAAGTGTGAACACACAGTGCAATGGTTAGCATTGCTAAGCCTCTGTCCTGATTGACAGGTCAGTGCGTAGCCATGCCCTAAAGCATCTTCTGCTTTATCGTCAATTTTAAAATCAATGGGACCATAATTTACAAAATGAACATCATGCTGTATTGAAGAAGACGTGAAACTAGCGCCTGAGGCCATAAACTTGTTAGGAAAATGTTTACTTAGGTAATAAATCAAGTGAGGAGGCCTCTTGGTTGCAATCCATGATAATAAAAGGTATTTGGTTTTTAGTCTATGTAATATGATTGTCAGTGGAAGTCTAAAGGTTTGCATTTGGTCCTCACCTCAGTTTAATCTGGTAACATCCATTTGCAACCAGTTACCTGCCTAGAGTAGTCAATCTCCACCCATCCCATCATCATCTGCAGTGTACTACTATCTCCGTCAGCCCTGCGCAGCATACCCACCCAGTCCATACTGCACAACTCATCCCTGCTCTGCCTTGTTCATTGTTGTCCACAGAAATGTCTCACTTTGCTGAGTCATGGAGACTGTATCCCAGCAGCGTGACTGACCTCAGTGCTGATTATTGTGTTCCCCCAGCGGGTAGGGCATCCAAACCTAGTGTAGCCAGCAATCTGGGCCTTGGTTTAGCACTTTGCACACTTCTCAGCCCAGTGTTGTCTAACCAGAGCTAGTTCAGTCTTCATATTCCCGCCTAAATTAAAGGGACAGGAAGAAATATATAAGGAATAACCCATTAAGACAGGACTGTTGATCAATAACGATGACTCAACAATGATTTTGTCAGCAGAGATTTCTGCACTTCACATTGCAGACAGTTTTCAGTTTCAAAACCAAAACTATTTTCATATTGGACTTCCAAGATGATCCTTCCCCGCCCCCACACTTTGTTTAATTGCTCAACAGTGGAGGATGGTGCTTCAAGCAACATGTCAAATGTCAAGCAGACATTTCATCTCCAAAACTTAGAGAGCTGTGCATTGGCGGAGCAGTATTACTGTCACTCTGCTTTAATGGTGATTAGTCTTTTACTAGCTATATCTGCTGGATTTCAGCCTTCATTAGCTATTTATTATATCTTTTCATCATGTGACTGTATGCTCAGTTACACTATAAAGGGCTCTTTCTCTGAGACGTTGTAAAAAATGTTGTTGTTATTCCTCTGGTTGCCTGTAGTGGGCTTGTTTCAGACAAAGATAGATAGATACATAGATACATAGATAGATAGATAGTTAGTTAGTTAGATAGATAGATAGATAGATAGATAGATACATAGAGACATAGAGAGATAGATAGATAGATAGATAGATACATAGAGAGAGAGAGATAGATAAATAGATAGTTAGATAAAGACATAGAGAGAGAGAGATAGATAGATAGATAGATAGATAGATACATATATACATAGATAGATAGATAGATACACACATACATACATACATACATACATACATACATACAGTATTGATCCCCAAGGAGAAATTCAAGGTCCCAGTAGCTAAAAAATACTAAGTATAAAAAATAAAAAAAATCCACATGAATGTACTAAGGGATGTATAAGCATGAGACGCTTGCAGTGACAGGACAGGGACTGACCCTGTGATTCACTATGAGAGGGTGTGTCATGGTGGTAGTGCAAATAAGTCCAATAGTGCAAGGATAAAGTCTAGAGACCAGCATTAAATATGGACAATATAAGAGAATAATGTAAACATAGTAATATAAAAACTATAGCAGTGCAAGGATAAAGTTTAAAAAAGACAGCCAAACAGACAAAGCCTCATTGGGGATGGGTGTTTGCCTAACATCCATTAATTAGATGTTTTACCAATTTAAATAAACCATGATCCTTAATCATTTAAAATGACACCTCTATTTAGTATCAGAGGCATGGACAAACATTCTGCTGAATTGGATTTAAAGAAGATTTGTACCGGATTCAAATCCAAAGAGTTTTCTGCAGGGTTTTTACAAGTTCGAATGTCTAGTGTTTTCCCCCCATGACTGAGAGGAAACTACATGTATGTATTCAAATTCAAAGACTGATTTCTCTACAATTTAAAATCTGTGTTGTGTAGCCAGGAACTACACATGTTTGTTTAATAGAAAAATGTCACCTGACATTGTCAGTCCTAACGTGGCTTCATTTCACCACAACCCAGTCCACAGCTACGTTGTTCCTGTCCCCAGCCTTGGCCCTGTCTCCAAAGCCCTGCTATGTCCCATCATCAGTAGATGCTCAAGCTAACAGGCTAAATAGCACACATACAAATATTTGTTTGGATTTACTCGCCTCTCTGAGCCACAGATTCTGGGGATGATATACGCTTGTTCTTGCTAAATCAAGTCCACTTTGTATATGTCAAATATTTGAAATATGAATTCCTTAGAGCTCTGTTTCAAATCAAATATTAGCCCACACACACTTAAGCTCAATGTTTCTGAGTTTACTAAAGATTTTGTCTCTTGAAATGTTGTCCGACACCCATGTAATAGAAAAAAAGGCAATAGCTTGACTTTCAGTTGCTACCTGGAGACAAAACATTCTGTTTTTGGAGCACGAGTTAGTGCACATCATTGTTAATGATATTATAAAACATAAAACATTCACTGGTTGCAAATGGCTTCTGAGTTTTTGTATTTTCTGCTCCCTCCCCTCGATGTTATGTGTTGTCTTACCATGATCCTCTGATGTCATGTGTGACTAACTCGCACACAATGATTCTGTGTAAGTAATGTTCCAGTCTGTCTTGGTTTTCCTTTACTCAACTACCTGTGGATGACTGTGCTGTGTCTCTGTCTGTCTGCTGGTGCACGACTATCCTCCTGGAAACAATCTGTCATGTCAAGAATTTGGAGCTGTCAGTGCTTGGTGTTTTTGTGGGACTGTTTGCACACACACACACACACACACACACACACACACACACACACAGGAGGATAGATGCACACACACTGAGGCAGTCCCATGACTGAAAAAAAACTAAAACACACAGTGCCATTATCCTGTCCTAATTATACACGGCTCAGAGTCAACCCTGCCTGTCTGGTTCTCAGGGGTTCTCTCCGCTGAGGTAAAAAAAAAAAATCTCACTTATATCACATTTCTCACATACGCAGGCTGTTTCTGACATGGTTGTCGTCCTTATTTGGAAAGTAGAAACTCCCGCTGGGCATGTAAGATGCTTAACTAGTTCAGACAGCTGGAGCACGTCTCTGTTGTATGGATTTTAACTG
Source organism: Sander lucioperca (assembly GCF_008315115.2). Taxonomy (NCBI): domain Eukaryota; kingdom Metazoa; phylum Chordata; class Actinopteri; order Perciformes; family Percidae; genus Sander; species Sander lucioperca. Next base: position 21,124,151 of record NC_050182.1, on the reverse strand, counting down.
GTGGAGACAAGCTAACGCACCTGTGTAAAACTGCAGGGTGCAGCAGCTGAGCCCAGGATGTCGCCACAACAACAGCCTGTATGATACATTAAACCTCAGCTAACATGAAGTACTACCTCTTCTTCTGCTTGCTTGTAGACTGAATATGGTTCAGGATGATATGCTTTTACTCAATTTAATAAATTGTATAGCTAGTTAGTCCTAGGGTTAGTATGATTAGGAAATGTTCAGACTGGTTCTTTAGGAATACTTGAACAAGCAAGAAAGGAGTTTGATTTATACTTTGTCTTTTCAAACGGTTTACTAATTTTTACTAATAACGCTGCTAACATTGGCCTACACTCTGATATAGTAGCATCTAGGGCTGCACGATACGAGGAAAAGCTGCGATGTGCGATAACATTGTTTAATATTGCGATGACGATATGACTTGCGATAAATATTCAAATGTCCTTTAATAGGTTCTTTGCGAACCTAAACATTGAATAGCCTATTCCCACTGAATAAAGAAATCAAATAGATCAGTTTTGACATGCTTTTATTGAACAAATGAAACATAAATGAGGCATTATAACTATAAGAAATTAACGTTCGACGAAAATCTTTTAAACTGACCTTTGTTGATCTGAAATGAAGACAGATTCAGAAACTACACGGCCTATTTCTCTCTTCAGATGTTTTCAGAAACACGTTTCGGTGAACTATTTTAGTCCAATATGAGATCATATTCTGAATGAGACGCCATGACAGTCTGGCTGTGAATTTCCGGAGAAAAAAGAACCATGTGACGCGTTCGTCCAATCAGCTGCCGGTTTTCATTTTCTGTGAAATAATCAGACTGTTAATGGAAACAATACAGAGCAGCGCCGCCTGCTGCTATGGAGACGTATTACGCTTTGCGTCGTCTCAGTGTGTAAACTGTTTTCCCTTATTCATCGTGTCAGGCTGTCTGTTGCGATGTGTTCATCACCCTAGTTCATATCGCGATGACGATGAAAATTCGATGTATCGTTCAGCCCTAGTAGCATCCAGGATGGGCTTTCACACAGTGGGGAAATACCACGGTGGATGTGCTAGTCATCAACAGGGGTTTTTATATCACCTGTATTTTACCCCACAAAGTAATATAGTAACAAATGCTCCTTGGCCTGGGAAGTAACGCTGGGTTACTACTGTAGGTAGGAAGCTAGTTAGCCACGCATGCTAACGATTAGGGCTCGGTATCGGTCCTCAATACCTTTTTAAGGTATCTACCAAAATAGTCTATATCCTCAACGTTCCACTTCCGGGATTGCTCCGGTGCCGCAGGAAATTCTGCCGGATGCATGTATTTTCGCCGATGTCTGTTACTTTCCGCTTTCTTTGTATTTTAAACTCTGTTAACTACTCCTCAGATCTCTGCAGGGTAAATCCAGACAGCTAGCTAGACTATCTGTCCACTAGTTTTCTGTTGCACGACTAAAACTACTTTTGAACGTACACACGTTCCACCAAAACAAGTTCCTTCCTGAGACTATTTTGCAGAGGCGCCGGAGCTTAGTGTCGCGCAGGACGATTGTGATCGGTTTAAAGAAATGTCAATAAACCAGAGCATGTTTTTCTCCCATCCCAGAATGCTGTGTGGACTAGCAAGACCCTCCTCTGCATCGCTGTGGAGGAAG
>NC_050182.1:20942490-21117490 GCF_008315115.2 Sander lucioperca | reverse complement strand
GTCCCCTAATACTATATCTGAAGTCTCTTTTATATAGACCTTAGTGGTCCTCTAATACTGTATCTGAAGTCTCTTTTATATAGACCTTAGTGGTCCCCTAATACTATATCTGAAGTCTATTTTATATAGACCTTAGTGGTCCCCTAATACTGTATCTGAAGTCTCTTTTATATAGGCCTTAGTGGTCCCCTAATACTGTATCTGAAGTCTCTTTTATATAGACCTTAGTGGTCCCCTAATACTGTATCTGAAGTCTCTTTTATATAGACCTTAGTGGTCCCCTAATACTGTATCTGAAGTCTCTTTATATAGACCTTAGTGGTCCCCTAATACTATATCTGAAGTCTATTTTATATAGACCTTAGTGGTCCCCTAATACTGTATCTGAAGTCTCTTTTATATAGACCTTAGTGGTCCCCTAATACTGTATCTGAAGTCTCTTTCCTGAAATTCAGCCTTGGTGCAGAATTATAGCCACTAGAGCCAGACAATGAGCTTTCTTTAGGATGTGCCATTTCTGTGTCTGTAGCTTTAAATGCTATTGAGGAGGAGAGAGGGGGGGGGGAAGGTGGAGAGTGGGGGTGTGGCCTTGACCAACTGCCACTTTGCTCATTTGAAAGCCATGATGTCTCTCTCTCATGGGTGAGCCAAATTCTCTGGGCGGGCAAATCAGAGAAAGGGGAGGTAACCTTGCTCCTTATGACGTCATAAAGGGAAGATTCCAGATCGGCCCATCTGAGCTTTCATTTTCTCAAAGACAGAGCAGGATACCCAGGGCTCGGTTTACACCTATCACCATTTCTAGCCACTGGGGGACCATAGGCAGGCTGGGGGACTCATATTAATGTTAAAAAACCTCATAAAGTGAAATTTTCATGCCATGGGACCTTTAAGCCCAATTTATGGTCCTGCGTTGAATAAACGCCAAACATACGTATGTCTGTAGATACAGACCCTACACCGGACCATACACCGTAGCCTGACGTGCACCTCCCTAGAAATGTATCTTCGAGTAGCAGCGATGCAGAACTGGGCTTGGTAGCATCGAATTTCCCCCCTACTCATTTCCTGGTTCTCCTTCTCTGTGAACAGCATGAAATCAAGGAGAGGGTTAACTTTTCCTGCTACAGATTTCTGACCATGGTAAGAAAGCCCACTACGCCTCTAGAGTACTCGCTCCGAAGCTAATCCCCGTCGCTCTCTCACACGCTCTACACACACTCCCCGCGCGCACACACACACACACACTCCCCGCGCGCACACACACACACCCCGCGCGCACACACACACACACACCAGCTTTGCTATTCTCTTAAAGAGATACGCTAGAACGACACAGACACACCAGCGCCCAATGTCTGTATAAAACCTCAGGCCACTTGCGTAGACTACGGCCTAGGCTCTGGGTAGATCCTACCTACAACCATAAATCCGCCTTAAAGGTGAACATCCAAGTTGATGTATCATGCTTTCAAGGGCAGAAAAGACAAGGGATGCAATAATTTCCAAGGATAGGTCAGACAATAAAACCTGCCTTGTATTTTCCAAGGCCAGGACAGGAAGTGTCCTGCCTTTCACATATAGTTCAAATCAAGGACATATGTGTTGCTTCACAATAGCAGCTGTTTTTTTTTTCCTCCTCTTCACTGTAGTGGAGGCACTTCTTGTGAGACTGTGAAATGATTTCTTCTAGTGCATTAACCTGGAGAACATCTGTGTTCTTTCCATTGGGCTTTCAGGTTTACTCTAGTTGAGTACATTATGAGAAGGAGGCCATTAAATCACACAACTACACAAATGTCAATGGCCCAATATTTATTTCCTTTGTGGTTCTTGATGCAAAGGCAGAGAGGATGCAGGAGTCCAGGTGACAAGGTGCCATCATACATAACAAACACAATCACCCTAAGTGGAACAGCAAAAAAATATTATATAATATATACAGTGAGGAAAATAAGTATTTGAACACCCTGCTATTTTGCAAGTTCTCCCACTTAGAAATCATGGAGGGGTCTGAAATTGTCATCGTAGGTGCATGTCCACTGTGAGAGACATAATCTAAAAAAAAAAAATCCAGAAATCACAATGTATGATTTTTTAACTATTTATTTGTATGATACAGCTGTAAATAAGTATTTGAACACCTGTCTATCAGCTAGAATTCTGACCCTCAAAGACCTGTTAGTCTGCCTTTAAAATGTCCACCTCCACTCCATTTATTATCCTAAATTAGATGCCCCTGTTTGAGGTCGTTAGCTGCATAAAGACACCTGTCCACCCCATACAATTAGTAAGAATCCAACTACTAACATGGCCAAGACCAAAGAGCTGTCCAAAGACACTAGAGACAAAATTGTACACCTCCACAAGGCTGGAAAGGGCTACGGGGAAATTGCCAAGCAGCTTGGTGAAAAAAGGTCCACTGTTGGAGCAATCATTAGAAAATGGAAGAAGCTAAACATGACTGTCAATCTCCCTCGGACTGGGGCTCCATGCAAGATCTCACCTCGTGGGGTCTCAATGATCCTAAGAAAGGTGAGAAATCAGCCCAGAACTACACGGGAGGAGCTGGTCAATGACCTGAAAAGAGCTGGGACCACCGTTTCCAAGGTTACTGTTGGTAATACACTAAGACGTCATGGTTTGAAATCATGCATGGCATGGAAGGTTCCCCTGCTTAAACCAGCACATGTCAAGGCCCGTCTTAAGTTTGCCAATGACCATTTGGATGATCCAGAGGAGTCATGGGAGAAAGTCATGTGGTCAGATGAGACCAAAATAGAACTTTTTGGTCATAATTCCACTAACCGTGTTTGGAGGAAGAAGAATGATGAGTTCCATCCCAAGAACACCATCCCTACTGTGAAGCATGGGGGTGGTAGCATCATGCTTTGGGGGTGTTTTTCTGCACATGGGACAGGGCGACTGCACTGTATTAAGGAGAGGATGACCGGGGCCATGTATTGCGAGATTTTGGGGAACAACCTCCTTCCCTCAGTTAGAGCATTGAAGATGGGTCGAGGCTGGGTCTTCCAACATGACAATGACCCGAAGCACACAGCCAGGATAACCAAGGAGTGGCTCTGTAAGAAGCATATCAAGGTTCTGGCGTGGCCTAGCCAGTCTCCAGACCTAAACCCAATAGAGAATCTTTGGAGGGAGCCCAAACTCCGTGTTTCTCAGCGACAGCCCAGAAACCTGACTGATCAGAGAAGATCTGTGTGGAGGAGTGGGCCAAAATCCCTCCTGCTGTGTGTGCAAACCTGGTGAAAAACTACAGGAAACGTTTGACCTCTGTAATTGCAAACAAAGGCTACTGTACCAAATATTAACATTGATTTTCTCAGGTGTTCAAATACTTATTTGCAGCTGTATCATACAAATAAATAGTTAAAAAATCATACATTGTGATTTCTGGATTTTTGTTTTTAGATTATGTCTCTCACAGTGGACATGCACCTACGATGACAATTTCAGACCCCTCCATGATTTCTAAGTGGGAGAACTTGCAAAATAGCAGGGTGTTCAAATACTTACTTTCCTCACTGTATATAATTGTGGTCGTTGACCCTGACTAAAGGCCCACACACCAACCCGACGGCTGACCGTCTGCCGAAAAGGCAATCGGACTGATCATTCGGCTTCTGTCTCTCAAAAAAGTGCCTCGGAACACACCGAAGCGACGCCGACTTGAGCGTACGTTCTGAGCGTGCGTGAGACGTAATACGTCTCCATAACAGCAGGAGGCGCTAATCTGTATTGTCGCCCAAAAAATGAAAACCAGAAATGAGGGAACATCTCCGTAGACATAGTAAACACAGAGCACGCTGTCGTCAGTCATTGTTTTCATCAGAGAGTGTTGATAGTAGTCAAGAAGGATCGTTGTTGTCATTACTCGCTGAACGGAAGAAAATACGATGGCTAGTAATAAGAAGATACTGGCGTTGTCAGCTCTCGGGCTGCTTCTTGTGGAAGAAGCACTGATTCGCTAGTCACAGCCTAGCACTCCACCAATCAGATTGGTCATTGAGTCCGACTGCCCACTGGCCGATTCAACAAGTCAAATCAGCCCAAATTAAAGCTGACGGCTCCTCAGACTGACGACGGCACGGAACACACCGAACAGACTCGAGTCACCGACCTCGCCAGACTGTCCGACGGCCGATAATCAGGTTGGTGTGTCAGAGCCTTAACTTGTTTAAGAGAGATCTGTCATTCGTCTTTACTGATTATACAGATTGAGTAGTCAAATCAGCCTAAAACAAGACCATAAGCCAACAGTTTCAGACTTCTTTTATCACCTTTATTAGCTTTTCTAGCAATAAACCTTTATCTGGTAACTTTCCCAAGGGTCTTCAATGCCATACTCTCTCCACTCAGAAGATCCTAGACAGTTGGTGGAAGAGGTATTCCGATCATTTACTTCAGTAAAAGTAATAATACCACACTGTAAAAATACTCTGTTGCAAGTAAAAGTCCTGCATAGAAAATGTTACTTAAGTAACAGTATGTATCATCAGGAAAATGTACTTAAAGTATTAAGAGTAAAAGTACTCAACGCAAAAAATTTGACTGTACTTGTAGGCCTGTATATTGTTGGGTAGTTTAATTTATAATAAAACATCAATTTTAATATACTCCTTGTGTTTTGTGTACAAAAGTCTTAATTTGTAAAGTAACTCACTTAAGATGTCCGATGAATGTAGTGTAAAACGTACAACATGTCCCTTTGATACATTTATAAAATGTGTCTGTTTCCATGAGCGGAATAAAAACCCAAGGCTCAGTCCTTGCCACAGCGGCCGCGGGGGTAATTCCAACCTTCGGCCCTTTTCTGCATGTCATTCCCCCTCTCTCTCCCCTCTTTCATGTGTAAACTGTCCTTTCCAATAAAGGCCTAAAAATTCATCTTTAAAAAAACAAAACAAAAAAACAATGTGAAGTGGAGTAGAAGTAGAAAGTGGCATGGAAAAAGAATCTTAAATTTGTACTTAAGTAAAGTACATGAGTAAATGTACTTAGTTTCATTCCAGCACTGGTCCTAGATAACTAAGAGGCTGTAGTAGAAATCAGACCATCTAGGACAATACTGTTCAAACTTAGCTTCAACATGTAGCTAGGTAAGCTGCTAAAACATAGAACATACTTTAGTTACTATACAAAGAGTTACTCTTCATGTAGTTGTACAACAATGAGTATATCAGGCATACAGTATATGGCACTGATCGACAGAAAAATACTCTGATGTCCTGTCACTCACTTCCTTTCTACATCCTGAATTTGAGTCATTTACAGCAGTTCTTTAATAAAGTTATTTAACTAATTGAATTTGCTTGTACTCTTAAAAATGAAATGTATTATATTGCTGTCTTAAGAAGGCAGCGCAAAACATGCAGTAATATACTATGTACTTTTATATATTTATATGTCCAAAAAGACCTAGCCTTGTGGGCTTCATATTCACATTGGCCTATGGAGGGAGAAGCAGATTAAAGCAACCTTTATGGAAAAACAAGTGCTTGTGGTCCTTTTCAGTCATGACGCTGACATGTTAAATTGCTGGAGCATTTACACAACAAAGTGCATGTTTGAAATGGCCCAATAGAAAAACGGTCTCTGCTAATGCATGGTTCTTAATTAGTGTGCAAGCTGCTGGCAGCCATTTTTGGTTTGATTCATTATTGTAGTTTCTTTACATGAAGATGGAAATACATGGCATTTCCACATGTGGCCAGATGTATTTCTGACCACCGGGAGCGTCTTGCTGCCCGACTCTCAGATTTTATTGTCTCTACAAAGAGTACAAAGTACTTTACAGAACAATCACGTGTTTATTAAGCTAGTATCTACCTTCCACTCCAAGCACTCCTGTAATTAAACTCCATGCCTTCTGTTTGCGTTGTCCTGATAAAAGGATCTGTGATGTCGTATTATTTTTTCCACCTCCAAAATGAATCTCTCGTCGTCCGTGGTGTTGTAGAGGAGACGTATACGATACTGGGGTGGGTGTATTTGGTAAATTGACTGGATGCTCTTGCTGTTTCACTTCCTGCACGGCTGTCCAATCGGCTCGCGTGAAAATAGACCTGGCACGTATCTTTAGCGGAGCGCCGCTTCACGCACGCTTCACGCGCGCTTCTGAGACGCGCGGTTGCTGGAATATCAAGCATTGACTTGAATGGCCGCGATTGCTCACGGGGCCCGCGGCACCTCCGGAACGCAGCAGTGGAAGATGCCTGTAACACTCATATGATTTATGATTAGTTGATTTAATCAACAGATCTGTAAAACTGAGCTTCTCCACAAAGAGTCATGCATAAGCACCAATCTTATTTACCAGAGATGTGCTCATAAGTTTCTTGGAAATAAGTCATTCAGCATAAAAAGCATAAAAAATGACTAACCAACTAAAGAAATCTTAGTGAACTAAAGCCCCAGTTCAGACCAAAGATTTGTGACGAGACCAGTTGAAACCTGCAACTACTTGCATCGTGCTGTTCTGCAACGTTCTGAAACCTGCTAGTTCACACCAATGCGATATATCTATGTATATCATTTGTTGCATCAATATGAATGTGAATAACGTTAGTGATAGTGAGATGCTTGCTACAGTTGCATTTCTAGTGATAATTCCGCGAAAAACAGCGTTTTATTTCTCTGATTAACTGCTTTGTTCTAACGCCGCTCCCTCTTCAGTCACTCTCTGGCTCGCTTGACCACGTATCCATGCTGGCAGGAGGCCGTTGATCCTCCGTCTAAAACTCTGCCTTTTCGACCAGTTGACAGTTTATAACATAGAAATAAAACGCATTATGTATCATTTTATTTCTATAGTTTGAAGCTGACTTTACAAGCTGACTTCACTATTGGCTGTTGAAACAGGTGACGTCCTTAACGTACTAAAACCAGCCTCTGGAGATTTGACCAGCTGAGTGGCAGGCGACGCAATCAGCTGGCTAGAGCTGACACGGGCCAGTTCAGGCCACTGCAACATTTCCTTGCAACGTTCTAAAACGATTTTGTCTCGTCACGAATCTTTGGTCTGAACTGGGCTTAAGACCAAAACGAATTAGTCAACTAATCGACTAAGAGGGGGCAGCTCTAGTAAATATTGTGTGATAGGTCAGGGTACTTAAATCTATAGTGAGTAGTTTCTGTCCCCCCATGAGGAATTCTAAGTAATGACAACAAAACTGTCGGGGCGTACACATGATACAAGCCTTCTGTGATCGTGCACCTCCCCCCTTCTCATCCACACAGTTGCTTGTAACCAAGGAGGACACGGAGGATTAAAAAAACATGATGGACTCTTCAGAAGAGGTCATTATCTTCACTTGAGTTTCTGCGCGCGAAAGTCGCCGGACGCCACAATCTTCTGAACATAGTCATACTGAGAAATCCAGAGAGAGTTGTGTGGAGCTGATAGTCTTAATTAGCTTTGTAGCAACTCATTTGGCAATGGCTTGAATGTAACGGATGTTCATTAATATCAAAAAGTTACACACCAAAGCTTTAAGCGAAAATCAGTGTAATGTCCCTTAAATTCCAGTGTCGCCTTCTAGTGGTGGGGTTGGTTTCTGCTCTGATTATGGCCAAATGTACATCACAGTTTTTTCCACTTGTCCCTGTTGTTTGTGTCCAAAGAGACTAGCGGTCTGGTCCAGTCAGTCGTACATACTGTACATACTTCCTGTCCTCCCAGCGCTAAGACCAGCAGTGTATTAGCCATCTCCCTCAGGTACTGGGTCTGCAGCATCTGAATGAGCCAATCACAGAGCACCGCAGGAAGCCCATTGGTCCCTTAAGATATGACTGTTTGCTGGTCTCCATGGAAACAGCAGTGTTGTTTGCCACTTTTGTAAGAAAATGGATACTGCTTTCTCTATCACCATCACTGTCACTGCTGCTCCACTTGGGTTTAGTCACCCTCCCACCACAAGGGCTCCCCTTCCGTCTGCTCCCATCTCGGTCCGTTCATTTCTCTCCGGCTGCCAAAAGAAAGGGGCCCGCTCACTTACCGCTTATCTATTTAGGTCATGCCTGCGAGAACAGGAGCATACTCCGCGGCTCTCGGCGGCTGAGGACCAGAGAGAGGGGCTGTGTGACTGCAGTGAAATTAAGCCTTTAAAAGTGACGCCATGTCTGATATTTAGGGCAACTAATGAACGGAGCAGCTCACTTTCCCAGACAAGCAGCCAGGCAGCAATTATTCCAGGCAGAGGAAGTGTACTTGGAAGGCAGACAGGAGGGAACGTTACCTCACTTGATGTGCCAACTGTGTAGGTGTGTGTGTGTGTGTGTGTGTGTGTGTGTGTGTGTGTGTGTGTGTGTGTGTGTGTGTGTGTGCTTGACACCCCTATCACTTTCTCTTCCTGTGTGTAAGCAAGCAAGCAAGCAGCATCCAGGTGCTGTTTGATTTTTAAACCAAAGGAAGGACCTTAATAAGTCACTCTGGCATTCTTTTTCAGAATCCCCGGCATCTTTTAATTACAAGCCAATTTTGGTGCTCGGCACACACGCCTCAATGAGGATATTATCTAAATAAATGGTTCTGGGAGGTGTATGGTAATAGCAAGGCAAGCAGTAAATAGCTAGTGTAACCTTGATGAAGACGAGTGATCTGAAGAGAGACTCCTTTCAGATGCTTCTCTTTTACTTTTGGATATAAAAAGAGTCAGATCTAGCAGCAGATGTTTCAAATGTCTATTAGATGTCCCAACAGCCTTTCAAATAATCAAAGCCATTAAACGTGATGTGTTATGTCACTGCAGAATTTTTTGTGTGGCTATTCATTTAAATCAAAACTGAAATCATACAGCGTGTATTTGGCATTTTTATTGAAACCTTGCTAGCGTTCACACAGTTGCATGCTCCAGTTTTCCATCATAAAAAAAGCATGATGAACCCTCTAAAACAAGTAGTTAACATGATGAAGAGGAGAACTTTTCAAAAGAAAAGCACACAAATTTAAAAAATAAGTTATCATTGAGATTGGTAAGGACATAGCAGCACATGTCCTATCCAGCAATAAAGTTAGGAATCTGACTCTGTAACGTCAATTACACAATATTTAGCTTAGCTTTGCTAAAGATGCTACTGGTCATACCACACCAAGTAAGACTGAAGCAGCAAAGCCCCTGAGCGTATTGGATTGTGTAAGAGTGGGTTTTATTTCTTTGTTTGTTAAAGGAAGAATGTGTTAGTTTTTCCTGCAAAGGTTACATAGTCTGACTTTAAAGTGCCTCCAGCAGAATTACATTTATCAGATTGTGCCTCTGGAAAGAAGCCATGGAGTTTTACTTTTGGAATAGTTTGACCTATTTAACACCTTAAATTGGATTAAGCACTGCCTAGCATTTATGGAGCATTTGTGTACGTATTACTGGGTCACCCCAGGGGTCTTCATATATTGTTTCACGCAGGTCTTTTTCCCATCCTTAAATGTATCGAAGGAAGAGTTTTTTCTGTAGTTGCTGCAAACTTGTGAAAATATGTAACATATTTCCTGAATGAATGCCCTTCAGTTTCCATTGTAAGAAGGTAGAAAGGAAAAGGGGGGTTATCACATCAAAAGACTATAGAGTATCAACTGCCAAGTATGAATCCATCATATGCTTTGATGCACTTGTTATACAATGTTGCCCATGCCTAAGTTAGCAAGGTAAAAGTCTTTTCACCATCCAGCCATGTTGTTCAGTGTTTCTGTGATGGAGGAAAAGGCCAGATCAGGCAGCTCTGAAGTGTCTTCGTGCGCTCGGTTTGCCTGCTGGCCTGCTGGTACTGGCAGCAAAAAGTAACACATCTTACAGGCATGGATCATTGGCTGGCTGTCTGGATGACTCTGTGTGTGTGCATGTGCGCATGCCGTGCGCATGTGCGCGTGCCGTGCGCATGTGCGCATTCATGGGTAGCTGGCTGACTTTCCGGCTGGCAGTCTTGCTGTCGTTGGATTATTTGGCAGCCACCGGCTCGCTGGCATACTTGCTCTCTGGTCATCTGTGTGGGCAGACACGTCCTCTTTGTCCTATCCAGACCTTCCTCATGTCACTCACACACACTCACACACACACACACACACACACACACACACATTTACTCACCGTGGTGGCACAGCTACTACTGTGACCTTCTCTGTCTCTTCCTCTTTTGGCACCTCTTTTGCCTCCCTCCTTCCTTCCTTCCTCTCTTCCACTGGGGGTGTGATCTAAAATTAGTAATGGAGGAAGTAGAACCAGTTTAGATTACCTATATATCTGTTGCCACATTGCTACATTTATGATGATCTTACTCAAGGTTTCATCTTCTAAAATTCAGCACCGACCTAAGCCTACTATGTTTTAGTGAGAATATTGTGGTTAGGGCTGGGCAACATATGCATATTATATGGATATCAATATATAAGGCTAGATATCGTCTTAAAATTTGGATATCGTAATATGATGTAATATGTGCTTTTCCTGGTTTTACAGGCTCCGTTACAGTAAAGTCATGTAATTTCCAGAATTTTCCAGACTGTTCTAGCTGTTCTGTTATTTACCCAATTAGTCATTATATCCACATCACTGATGGTTATTTATCAAAAATGTAGTCAGCACCAATAGTCAACCCTACAATATCGCCACATCAATGTATTTGGTCAAAAATATAGTGATATTTGAGTTTCTCCATATCGCCAAGCTCTAATTGTGGTTAACTTTTAACTTGTGTTATTTAGATCCCCAACCATTGTGTGCTCCCTCTTGCACAACACGACCATGTCCACAAGGTGGAGCTATGGATCGGGTTTTGATTGCACCATGTGTCACTGACGAGGTCAACCGGGCGGCACCTGCAGACTTCCTCTCTGAAAGAGTTGTCATTACATAGAGACGAAAGCAACTAATATACTAAACGTGTAAAATAATGACAAAAGTACAGGGTCTGGTATCTTTATGGACTACTACAAAATGTCTTTTATTGATATATATTACCTTTCATATTTCCAATATATCCCACTGTCCTTCCCTACCACGCTATGTTCTGGATATAAGCCCTATTTTACAGGAGCCTCAGTCTTTTTCTAGATTTATTTCTCCTCTTGTTTCAACGGAGAGAAATATTGGTTGGAAACTAAAAGGGTATTGATTTCTGTAGCCCCACCACAGCTGTCATCTAACACCTTTACAGCCATCTCCTGTCCCCACCGTCAGCCCCCCCCCCCACACACACAGATTCCTGTGGAGTAGATTACCGCGATGCTGAGCTCCATCCACCTTCACAAAACCCTCAGAGACTAGCTCCTGGTGGCCCCATCGGGCACCCCTCCTCACCTTCTCTTTCCTCTTACTACATACGTCCATTCCAACGTTCTTCCATCAAGCCCCCCCCCCCACACACACACACACACACACACACACACACACACACACACACACACACACACACACACAGCGGTCACTCACAGTCTGAGGCCAGCACAGCAGCTCTTTCATCTTTGGATAATATGCTGCACTATGCTCTTTCTCTCCCTTTGATGTTGCACACACTGAAAAAGTCCTGTTTCCAAGACTAACTGGAACCCGGTCACTTCAGGACATTGACAAGTCATGACTCACCTCAAATAAGGTCAAATAAAGTCTGTTTATCTTCGTTATAGAATTTTTCAGTGAGGTTGTGTTAGCTCTTCGCTCTTTTTCTTTCATATGACTGCTGTCTGTTACCTTACCTTTACTTACCTGCATGCTTAAGCATGCTGTTTTGGATGTTTCCTGTCTTTTAGTGTGTTATATAGTTTTTTGTGGATGTAATAGATGTATAAAGTACAAAAAAACTGCCTGAAATTCCTGTTTGAAAATCCTCAATTAGTGATGTCAGTGATTGAAAATGCCAGCCCAGTTTTTCATATGTGCTGCCCATAGGTGCTGCCTGAGCAGGCACAGCCCGCCCAGTGGCTTGGTTTGAATTTGGTTGACCAATCACAGCAGAGTGGGCCAGCTGACCAATCAGAGCAGATTGGGCTTTTCAGGAAGGCGGGCCAAGATCTCAGACAGAGCATTTCAGGCAGAGGAGCTGCAGCAGTGGGCAGTATGAGAAACATATGTTTTTTCAACATCAAAGCATGTAAACCTATTCTAGTAGACCGCAAGAGTACAAATATGATGCTAAAAAGCAGTGTAATAGGGGCACTTTAATGAAAAGTCTGTGTAAAGGTTAATATGAAGCATAATTAAGAGCAGTTTAGCATCATTCCTCACAGTACTACACTCCAGCACCAGTTGAGAAAATATTGGATGCCGTGGAGGCCTGTGCAGGATGAACTCGGGTCATATATTAGAGGATTTTGGTAGTTCAAAGAAAGCAGCAGCCTGAAAAAGCAATAATCGCTTGAAATATGTGAGGTGGCATGGCAGGGTGAAGCTGTCTAACCTTCCATAGCATCTGTCAGCTGTATGTGTGCAACTGTACCAAAACGTGTCAAATTGTCCATTTCATTTAATTTATTTATTAAAAAGGACAACACAAATTAAAGGTGCTGTAGGTAGGATTGTGAAGATCCAGGACTTAACCAAAAAAATTGAACATCGACAACTTCTCAGTCCCTCCCCCCTTTCCGCTAAAGCCCCGAACAGTCTCCTAAGCCCCTCCCCCCACAAGGGAGAATGAATGCGTGTGCATGAGCAGTGATTGACATGCAGTTAGACACCCCCCCGGCCCTGATTGCATCTGAACAGGGAGCTGTGGATTTTTGTAAATCTCACTACAGGCTGTAGGTGGAGCCAGAGGAGCTGGATTTATTTTTTAATGACCTGCTTCATGTAGTTCTACTGGAACATAGGGTCACACCTTTAATCAACATTTCTGTAAATGTGCCAGCATTAGCCAACTAGCTCATTTTCAACTCTAGTCCTTTTGAGAGATGTTTTGAAACCAGGATGACACAGAGTTCTCTTCGATAACTTTGAAGTTTTGGAAAGAATTATGGTCCTCGTCTTTTTTTTAACCAACCCTCCTGTTGTCCTTGGGTCAAATTTGACCCGTTTTTAAAGTTTCTGTATCAGAAAAATAGGTTGATTTCAAACAAATTGCCTCAAAAATAACATGGATGGTTCCATACGACGCTCTTTGCAAGTGAAATGAAGGATCGGATCATTACTTTCGTTGAATTTGGGGGGTTTATTCAATTTATAGGATTTGAAAATAAATTGAAATGGTTTCAAAACCGTTTCCGGACTAAACGTTGACATATACCTGTCTGGGATCCACTCAACATCCTCTGATTTTAGTCAGGATAATTCATAATTTGTGATTTTTTTTTTAAACTCAGAAATTAGGTATGATTTAATATAAATGAGGTTTATTGACCATGAATTCCAGAAATAAGTGGAACACTAGTGGTAATAGGTTGGAATGAAGTTGGCTAAGGAGATGTAACACAGAATGGGGTGATAATTTATACTTTACAGAACAAACAGGAGGAGGACAACACAAGGGTTAACTATAGAAACACTTCAATAAGGGTATGATGAAGTTCATCCAGTAAGTGGATAGTGTTTCTGTGTTTGGAGGATTTGAACCTGAGTTTGCAAATGGTTATGGTCCGTGTATAAACCCTGCACTGTTATTTCTTTACAAGAGTGTACAGCATTGCATTGCTTTGATTTGAATGCTTATGTCAACATTTTGACATGCTCACGATGGCAATAGAACTCAACAGTGTGGTTCCGGAAGTAACAATTCCATTTATTTTCTCCATAAGGATTTTTATGATCAGCCATAATGTCTAAACCGTCCTAAGTAGATGACCCCGAGCTACGAGGTTGTGAATCAGAAGTTTCTGCTCCTGTAAAAGCTAGAAGTCCGTATGAAATCAACCTGGTTTTAAGAAAAACATGCTTCATTCGCAATTTATGGAGAAATACTACACTGCCCACAATCTTAAACGTAACAGCGATCTCTCTGATTGGTCCAACTCACTGTTACGTTGGACATGGACACGTTTACCCATTGTTCTATGTCCCATTGTTCTATATCTATGCGTTTACCGTACCCGCCAACAGCTAGAGCGAGCTGCTACCATTAAAGTCTATGATAGTTTCTGTACACTTCTACCTTTTGTCTTTTTTGCTGTTTTCAAAATGTTTTTTTTTTTGCGCCCAGTCAAATGTTTAAATGTTATGGTCATGATTGCTCTTGTAGCTGGTTGGCTTGGTTCCAGACTTAAAACTCTTTATATAAGCAATTTTTGAAACGTCAATGGAACAATTAAATGGAGTAAAACACTTCCGGAACCAGAGCCATTAAAAAAGTGGGTGGTCACTTATAGATATATATACCTACCTATAGACCGCTGCTGTTCGTTGAAATGATACGTCGACACGGCTGCCATTTTAGGACGGACGCACTGCACTTCCTAATGCATGTATGTCTATGAGGCAGAGGTCTATCTGCAATTAATATCATCATTTCTCACTGTATTTCCAATCAATTTTCAAGCAGTTTGCTTCGCTACAGATGCCAGACTTGTATTTATGATACAGGATACTTGGTTAAATTAAAAATGTGAAGGTAGTAACCGTACACGGCTTTAAGCCTTAATATAATTTAAACAGGTGAGTTATATAAAAATGTAATCCCCGTACAGTTGTCATGAAGGGGGAAATTATCTATAGAGACCCAAACTGGGTTTTTTTTGTACCAGGATGTAAGAATTTTTATTTCTGCTGTGAAGTTTGGATTTTTTAACATGGGGGTCTATGGGGAATGACCATAGACTGTTAATATTAATGGACAATGCATCCGGTTCGGCGAAGTGCTGCAAATGCGGAAGTGCCTTAAACCTGCATTCTATCTGAATTCCTGCAGGGGGAGACTCCTTAAACCTACATTCTATCTGAATTCCAGCAGGGGGAGACTCCTTAAACCTGCTTTCTCTCTGAATTCCTGCAGGGGGAGACTCCTTAAACCTGCTTTCTATCTGAATTATAGCAAGGGGCGACACATGCGGTAGCAAAAGGAGGTCGGTTTCTGTAGAAGTCTATGAGAAAGTGACCCACTTCTCACTTGATTTATTACCTCAGTAAACATTTTCATAATGAGTTTATGGTCTCAATCTCTAGTTGTAAGTCTTCTGCAACACAGAATGATGTTCATGTTTTGAATTATGGTCTCGTTGATTTTAAAATCGGCAATAAAGCAGGGGGTGTTTTAGGGCGTGGCTATGATGTGATTGCAGTGAATCACACCACTCCTCCCTCTCGTCTAAAATCGTCACATCCGCAACCAGGTTGGCTGCGCCAGTAACGGCAAACTTGACGACTCATAGCAGATCTCCACAAACCAATGGGTGACGTCACACATGCTCTGTCAACATCATTTTCAGCATCTTACTGATATATTAATTACTTAAATAAAACTAAATAATATCTATCTATCTATCTATATCTATGGGTGGTCACTGTTGAGCTCTATGGTTGGTGCTGGAGGTGGGGTGTTGGAGAGAGAAAGCAGCCAATAGCAACGTGTAGCAGGAAGGAGTAAGCAGCACCGGTAGTCACAGAGCTGGCAGCCTGGTCTGTGTGAGATAGGATTGGATCAGGTGACGATTCGCTGATGTAGCATGACAGTGCAGGTTCTGTCTAAGGAGAACACCTAGGGTAGAGATGAAACATTTATACAGCAGTGATGATCACATCAGGTCCCATGCATGGGCTATGACCTGAAATTAAACTACTGAGACAGTGAGCCATGGTTTGTTTAAGGTTTTTGTCCCCAACTAGACAGATTATTTTTTTGGGCATTTTTAGGCCTTTATTTTGACAGTACAGCTGAAGACGTGAAAGGGAAGATAGAGGGGGAATGACATGCAGTAAAGGGCTAGCCTTCAAGCCAGACCCACATCCAGATGTTGGGTCTGGGAACTCACCATTGGCAGGGCTCAATCTGAGGGGCGGGATAAACGGTTGTCTTTCAAATTCTCTCTGCACGCAATAGGATAGCTCTACAACCAACCAGAGCAACGCTAGTTGATAGATTAGACTTTAAACTCTGAACACATCTTCCTTTTTTAAGAATGACTTCAGTGCCATTCTTTGTTCTTTTCTCAAAGAAAAGCTGAACTCCAAGTCTTCCAGAGTCACGGCCAAAGCCGATTCCAAAGACCGCTGTTCACCAGCAGCAGCAGCAATCTTCTTTGTTTTCAAGTAGCAGGGAATTCATGCGGAACCGTCGCAACTCTGCCATCATTATGTTAAGCCCGCCCACCGACTATACACAATGTACCCGGGCCCGCTGCTTTGAGGAGTAAACCTCTATATATGGGCGCCTGCTGTACCAACTGAGCTATCCGGGCGCCCAAGATTGTCAGCTTTTGACAATATGCCACCATTGGCAGCCATTAAAACAGACCAATTTAATCTCACTGTTTTCACTGTATTTCCTCTAATTTCAGGCAGTTATTATCCTACGCAGCAATGTGCAAATGCAACATAATATATATATTTTGCTTTGCAAGTTAACATTTGGCCTTATACCAAAAGAAATCATTCCCTGCTATCACCTTGTGTTGCCTTATGAGCAACAGCTCTCATCTGATGGACAGCGAGTGCATCTTCACCGTCCCTCTGATGTGGACTGTGTGGGGACATGTTATGGGTGTTATTTTGTTACCAACACATAACACCCATTTCTCAGATGTGTCAGATTTAATGAGAGGGAATGGGAGACAGTGTTTGTTGCGAATTTCAATGAGGGAGGACATGTTTTGACACCCTAGTTGTTCATTTCAACCCAGGTGTGTGCTGTGCTTGTGGACAACGTGTGTGTTTCTGGTCCCAGGTGGGTTCTAGTCAGTGTTCATTTTTATTATTATGGTGGAAAAGGCTGCACCTCTTTTCATATTTAACCTTGAAGCAGACAGGCCAGCTTGAATGAGTCATTTGGGAAGTGACTCGCCGAGAAGTGGAGCGATGAAGTGCAGTTATGTAGGTGAGGTGTGAGTTGAAGTGGATGACGAGCTGGTTTAAAGAGACAAACGCAGTCTTCATCTTCAACAGCTGGGCTTCAGATCTGAAATCCATCTACAATAGATGCTTTCATAGATAAGGTTGGGCATCGTTTTGATTTGAACAATTCTGATTACAATTCTTTGAAGGGTGTAGTTGAAAGGGGTCACATGCTTATTTTACAGATAAGAGGACATTTTTATTTGGATTTAATGGTGATATACAGTTTTACCAGGCTTTTTCAATGTAAAATAAAGCCAGACTTTAGAGCGCCGCTTACTGTGCTCAATGGCTGCAACACATCAAGTGCCTGGAAGTACGGTGGCTGCTACAGAAACCAAAACTTGCGCGTGCTGAATTTGGAACCGATGATTGGATTACCGGCAGCATGGTGGCCCAATGATTAGCACTGTGGCCTCAAAGCAAGAAGGCTTAGAAACCTGGTCATCCCGGGCCTTTCTGTGTGGAGTTTGCATGTTCTCCCCGTGTCTGCGATTTCCCCCACCACTAAAAACATGTTCCCCTCCCTCTCTACCAAGCTGATGTGTGGTAGGCGTCTGCCGTAGTAAGACTGCCGTGTATCACCCAGGTGGGTGCTCACATTTATATATGCTATATAAATGTAATGAGGTATTATTATTAGGGTATCGGATTCCAATAAAAAAAATGATTCCATTGGAATCGTAATTTTTGAAACGGTTCCAAGTTGGAACCGGTACTTAATGTCCAATCCTACTCCCCATTATCATAGATCAGGGATCCTGCTCTTCTTTGTTTTAAGGATGCTCTTGAAACTTTATTTTCAGCTCCCCTCTTTATCTCTATTTTAACATTTTTTATGTCTCCTCTCTCTTGTTCAGAGAGGCTTGTTTTGGCTGTAACAGACTGGCCCGGCCCCCTCAGCCTTCCCTGGCTGCCAGTGTCTGGGCTGCTTGTGTCGGTGTGGGTCAGTAGCTGCAGGCTGTTTGTTGACAGAGAGGGGGAGGTGTGGGGGTGGGTGTCAGGAGGACAGCAGACCGTTGTTATGGGCTCGGGCTCTCTTCTCTAAGCTCTTCACTGCTCTTCACTGCACTTCTCCATCGGCTTTGGCCCCCCCCCCCGGTCCAAATCCCCTCTCCATGATCACTCCCACACACTCCTCTCTGTCCTCCTTTTCCCTTTTGTTCTTTGTCCTCTTTCCAATCACTTTCTCTCATTGCCTTTAGCTCTCTTTATCTCCTTGTGATTTTATTTCTCCACAGCAGCTTTGCCTTGCTCTCCTTTTTTTCCATTGCTTCTGCTGCAGTTTCTACTCCTTTTATGTCTTTCCAATGCCTATTTCACCTATCCCTCACTTCTTCTCATCTTTCCATCTGGTGTGACTCTTCCGGCAGTCATTCACTGTCGATCAGACCAACAGTTAGCTCTGTCCTACAAAATCGTCTCCCGGTTAGACAGTTGTCCCTGTGGATAGTTATTCAGACGGACTACCAAGTAAAGTGCTACCCAAAATTGCTTTATAGTGTATGTGTGAACATATGTTATAGTTGAGACATCATTTACATTGCTTCTTGGCTGTGGAGTATCTGGCGGATTACGGAAAAGCAAGTTATTATGAAGGAGAATAGTTGTTTTAATCATTTTCCTTTCAGTCATAGATTCAACTTTATTAAATACACTAGGGCTGAACGATTTTTGAAAATAATCTAATTGCGATTTTTTTCCCAAATATTGTGATTGCGATTCGATTATTTTTTTAAGCTCTTTGTCTTCTGTATTATTCAACAAAGACAAACAATAAATCATTTTATAGTATGAACAACACACAATTACACACTAGACAGTTAAATAAGTAAAAATATAGTGTATATATATATATATATATATATATATATATATATATATATATATATATATATATATATATACACACACACACACAACAGTGTATTTTTTTTTACAGTGCACAGAGAGGAGCTGCCTCCAGCCCCTCCTCCTCGTGAAGTTGTGTGCTGCCGTTTGCACTTGTTCAGAGAGGCTATCGTTACGTTAGCTAGTTGCTGGTGTTCTTGCCGTGGGATTAACTGTACTAATAAAACTGTTGAAACACCGCGGCCACGCTGCTGTGAAAGCTCCCCGAACGTCATTTATCAGTCTAATTGTTACCCCTCTCAGTGGCAGCTCCTCCACTCCATATCTTTATAACTGAGCTAGCTAACCGCTAATCAGAGCTAATCGTTGCCTACCGAGCTTTGAGTTCTGTGTGCCTGTATTCATTAACTGCATGTATGGACTCGAGCCCGAATAAAACCCTTCATTTTATTAAAATGGCTGTAAAAGTTTTAAACTACAACTCAGAGTTGTTTGAATGACAGAAATCTGCTCAAGGTACGACGTAGCTTTAGCGTGCTAAGTTGATGCTTTCTCTGCAGAGTGCAGACTGATTTGCTCTCGCGTGTAATGTGATCAAATCGCAGCCTTTGCGATTAGGAAATCGCATTTTAACATATCGCGATATTATTGCAAATGCAATTAATCGTTCAGCCCTAAAATACACCATATATTTTGCAGCAGTCCATGCTCAATATAGGATACTAGGAAGGAATCCCTACCGGAGGTTGGACATAGTACACCAATGTTTTTATATTCTCTTAGGTCTGCTACTTATGAAATGGATTTTTGTATAACAATATTTTACTGAAAAAGTGGTTAAACTGACAGATATTGTGACAAACCCCATAAATAAAAGTAGTGCATTGAGGAAATACAGTACTACAAACACACAAGTGCTACAAGCAGAAATTCTGAAAAGCGATATCGTTGTTATACTTTGCATATAGTAGACAAGCAAACAAGTACATCTGTGTCCTCACATTTGATGATAAGACGAGAATGTGACTGTTCAGTATTAAGGAAAAACCTGAGCCAGTTCTATAATGGTTGGTAGATGAATCTGACGACTATGAAGAGATGCAGAGAAGAGAGGGGTGTGTCAAAATGTAACCACTTTTGCAGTAAAATATTGTTATACAGGAATCCTTTTCATTTGTTCGAGACCTAAGAGAATATGAAAAACACTGTTGTGCTTTCTTCAACCTTAGAAAGTCAATCAATCAAGCAACCACAAACACAGAACGACGACCAACCTCAGAGAGACGTAAAATGACCACAAACATTGGGTGCCCGTATAGCTCAGTTGGTAGAGCGGGCACCCATATATAGAGGTTTACTCCTCGATGCAGCGGGCCCGGGTTCAACTCCGACCTGCGGCCCTTTGCTGCATGTCATTCCCCCCTCTCTCTTTCATGTCTTCAGCTTTCCTGTCAAAATAAAGGCTGAAAATGCCCAAAAGACCACAAACATCTGTTTGTGCAGGGGCCCATTGTCTCATAATCTGTCCATGGCTGTGGCTGTAGGCTATTTGGAGTTTCAAAATAGCAGCTATTAATAGAAATAATTTCATATTAGAATATTTACAGTTGCTTATCTAGCATTATTTAATTACATTGAATAGACAATGTAGCTATTAACATAGTTTGTTATTAAATAGTGTTAAGGCTTTAAATAAGAGTTTAAACCCATTTTTATATTTTCCTCCATATTTCTAAATGTGCTCCCCCTTTTTTAAAACTATGCCCGAGTCTGGCCCCTCATTCAACAGTTTCCAAACCCGCCCCCGACTCAAGAGGACGTTTAGTCAAAATAACACTAACTAGTCATCAAGCAGTGCCCAAAGCACAATAATTAAATCTTCAGTCTCGTATGAATGTTTTTCACCTAATTGGCCGTGTGAAGCTCAGGCAGAGCACATTCATTTGGCTTGTCATTGGGTTGATTTTAACCTGATTGTGCTGCTGTGCAGAAATATCTGTTTATATATAGATAATACACTTAGAGACTCAAACGCATTAGTTTGATGAAATGAGACTCAAATTAGGTATTACCAAGTGAACCCAGCTATGCTTGTTCGACAGTGCTTATTATTTAGTCTGTTTGTGTTGAATGCTACTTAGAGATTTAGACACAATGTATTCGTATAGATGTCTGTGTGCAGCCACTAGGATGAAGAGGAACACAGCTTTCACAGTTTTGCTTTTGTCATTCTCACTCCTAACTATAAAATGTTCCCTCAACCTTTATTGTGCGGTCGTTTAGTTTAATTCACAGTTGATTAATATCCAATGCTGTCCAAACTGCTCCAAATTTGAAGTTTGAAGTAGATTTGATGAACGGTTCATGAGATAGTTCAAAGACAGATGCACACAAATACACACACACACACACACACACACAGACACACACACTTATAGAGATTCCCCAATTTATTAGAATGAAGACGAAAATGTGACTGTTCGAGATGAATTGCATGCAACACCTGCCTTCAAATTTTATTTAAATAAAAGTACAAAAGTATGAGCAACAGCAGTTTTGCCTTTGTCACTAACTTTGTAACTAACTCCTAACTATAAACTGTTCCTATTTTTCCGTTTATTGTGACGAAGGACAAAGTCTAGCCTCAAGAACAGATGATGTGTTTTATGAAAGTATGTACTAACAAATGGTGTTCATACCAATGTCCACACCCCCACCCTTCCTATCTCCAGGACTCTGATGGCCCCCCCAGACCAGAAGGCGTTCACCCTCCAGTCTTTTCCGCCCTGCGGCAGTCCAGAGTGGTGTCATCCACCTCCGAGGAGGAAGAGGCCCTCACAGAGAAGTTCCTCAAGATCAACTGCAAGTACATCACTGGTGACATGGTAAGATACAGTATTTTAGGGCTGAGTATCGGTCAAAAATGTTCAATACCGGTACCGATACCTATACTGTTACTTTGATACCGGTTCCTAAACGATACTTTTTCGATACCAATTTTATAAAACAAAAAGAAATTACAACATAACACATTGTAGCACAAATCATTTATTTTTTTATTTTTCAGCTCCTTCTACGTGAGCCCCATCTCTCTGTGTAATGTAAAGTTTTTCCTGCGTGTCTCTGCGGCGTGTAACATTAGACAGCCAATCACAGACATTATTAGATCTTGTTAGAAGCATGCTGCATGCTTATTGGCTCAGTGACGCCGATGAGATTTACTCCTTTAGGTATTGAAATTGGGTATTGAATGACGAGGCGTTTTTCGATACCTGCCTAAAAAGTATTGAATTCGGTACCCAGCCTATAGTATTTATGTATACGGGCACAGACAGCTGCCAACTGCTGTAGTCCAATGCAAAATTGCCAGCAGCAACAACAACAAAAAACACATGCCTGAATGTGACGGATGGAAAGAGAGAAGTGGTTATCAAACTAAATATATATTTTACAGCACAGCTGCCAGCTGCAGGTACCCGATACACTTTGTATTTCACAAGGCTTGGCTGTAGATGTGGAATGGAAATTAAAAGACAAGTAATGCACTTAAAATGAAACTCCACATTAAAGCTGTTTTTCTTCTTCTTGGTTTGTAGTTCAGTGTTGTAAACCATCGATGCCATCGAAGAGCAAGTCCTTCTGTTGAGATTTAATCATTTACATCTTTTCAACACAAGCTTTCACCTTGCGGAGACTAGATGAATCACCTTAACTTACCCAAAAGTTAAGGTTGTTTTTTTTTAGCTTTGACAAAACGATCTCTCATGTTTTTCCACACTCTAGGGGCGGGGCTAGAAGGGGGAGGGGGGAAGGGGGGTACATCATCGTTGTTTACAAACACAAAAAATGTCTATTGTACAGAAATAAAAGAACAGTTCAGCAGAAATATGAAGTACTCCACTTTAGCAGGCCAGAATCCAGTTGCTGCCCAATGCTGCCTGTGATGATCGCTTTTTTAACTGTAAAAACAATCTTTTGTTGTTTCAGTTGCTAATTCTGTGCACTTCTATGGTTTTCTCAGCAATATATGAAATCACTAACTGAGGCAGATGTGAACAAGGCAGTGGGAAGGAAAGTCATTGCACCAAAATGTATCGAAATCTTTCACAACTGAAGCATTCCAGTTCGTCTTAGTTTGCGTTTGTTTTGTTGAATTTATTGAAGAAACCTGGAAACGAGGATAAAATGAGAGAACAGTAAACACTGGGGGCCATGTGTGGGCAGATGTGACTAACCCTGTAGACCAGCACATGAAGAGAAGCATCTCTCCTGCTGACTGTAGTTTAATTCTGCTGATTATAGTTAATGTTGTTCAGATGGCCTCCCACCAGGGAGTCAGCCGCTCCTTAGACTGTTGTATACTGAGTTATCTGAATTCAGGATCTTAAAAGGTCTTTAGTACAGTTAAATGTTCACATGTTCATTGCTTCTTTCTTTTTTTACCCAGATCTGGTTCTAAATCATATTGTTTAGGTGTGCGTGCATGTGTGTGTCCATGCAGCTGTCCTGCTCTCAGACAAACACACACAGATCCATGGTATCAAACAGATGGAAAGAGTACAAAAACTTAAGTTCTACTTACCGTACAATTAAGTACAATTACCGGTATAAAAGTCTTCTTAAGTAAAAGTTAGAAGTAGTTCATTTAAAATGTACTCAGAGTAAAAGTTACTTAGTTAACTTTTTAACTGTGAGTGGGGATATACTTTTTTATATGTATACGTATTTTAATATCTTATTTATACTTATTTAATTAAATCACAGTCTTTTTGCGATTTGTTAAGGGAACAGAGCCAAAAAAGTGAAAAAGAAATCAACAACAACCTTGAAATAAGTAAAAAAAACAAAACAAAAGATGACAGATATTTTGCCAAAACAATGTTGGAGACCTTTTTTATTTCCTTTTTTTTTTTTACTCAGTAACGGATTTGGTTTAAAATGCATCAAAGTACAATACTTCAAACAAAACGTACTTAAAGCTATAGTGCGTAGTTTCTGTCTCCCCCATGAGGAATTCTAAGTAATGACAACATTCGGCGCGTCCACATGATACAGCCTTCTATGATCGCGCACAAGATTACAGATTTTAATAACTACTCTTAGAAGTAAAAGTGCACAAAAGAACTACTCAATTACGGTAACGCGAATGCTTGTAATTTGTTACTTTTCACCTCTGGTATTGAACTACTGCTGATTGACTCCCAGGTACCAAATGAAAGCACTGAAGCCGTCACTGGTCAACACCTTCTACTTGATTCAGGACATTTGTGGTCTCAAATTGAATGGGCGCCCAGTTGTTAATGTGACAGAGGTGCTTTTGATTATCTTTTGTTTTTTGTTGTTTTTCTTTAACCCTCCTGTTGTCCTCGGGACAAATTTGAGGCATTTTCAAAATGTTTCTATATCATAAATTTGGGTTTCTTTCAACCAAATAGTCAAAAAAAAATAACATGGATGGTTCCATACAACCAACACTCTTCAGAAGTAAAATAAATGGTGTTTTATTCAATTGTATAGCGTTTGAAGAAAGAAAATGATAAAAGAACAGTGAAAAAAGCTTCAAAAAAGTAAAAAAATAAAAAACGTCGGGAAAAGTGACAAAAAGTTTGACCCAGAAAAACAAAAAAAGTTGCATGGTCGACGGGAAGACAACACAAGGGTTAAAGTTCTGATGGATCCCATTGTTGATCCTCACCCACCCCTCTCTTTTCCTCTGTTGATTCAGGGTGCGGTGAGCGGGGTGTTGCTGGTGACACCCAACAACATCATGTTTGACCCTCACCGGATGGACCCACTGGTTCAGGCCCATGGGTGCGAGGAGTACGGCATCATGTGTCCTCTGGAGGAAGTACAGTCTGCTGCCATCTGCAAGGAGATCACAGACCCCAAGATCAGAGAGGCTGTGCCCGAGTAAGAAAAACACTCACATACCGAATACTTTGCTGTTGAGTATGTATAGAAAAGACTTCTATGATGACTACACATGTAGTTATTACAGCTGTCAATCGATTCAAAAATGTAATCGCGATTATTTGCAAATTAATGGCACATTTTTTATCTGTTCTAAATACTAAATACTAAAAGGGATATTTTTTCAAGTTTTTAATGCTCAAGTGGTATTTGAGACTCGACGTACTCCAGTGGTAACTCAGTTCACATGGACAGTACATGCAAATAACTTTAGTCTTGTGGAGAGAACCATCTGGAAGGGCTTTGAAACTCAACTTGCCATTCAAAGATCCGTTCATTTATCCATTTCTGCTCAAGGAGCTTTGTTTCTGCTACTTAACCACTCCCGTTCATGGATGTATTATATCCCTAAGACACGCTCCCGTTCCGCTGTCTCGTTAGTGTTTAATCGAGGATCTGTGGACTGCATGCAGGGAAATGAATTACAGTAAAAAAATATATTTGAATATATTTATAAGTCACTTAGAGGATCTGAAAAGTTGCTAAATCTAGCGAGAAAGTGGCCAAGTTGGCACTGTCCACAACGTTAAGGCTCTGACACACCAACCCGACGACCGACAGAAAAGGCAGTTGGAGCTCCCCGAGGTCCAAAAAGTGCCTCGGAACACACCGAAGCGACGCCGACTTGAGCGTATGTGCACGAGACGTAATACGTCTCCATAACAGCAGGCGGTGCTAATCTGTATTGTCGCCCAAAAAATGAAAACCGGAAATGACGAACGCGTCACGTGGGTCTGGCTTCTCCCGAATTTCAAAGCCAGACCATGATGGCAGCTCGTTCGGAATACGATCTCGTATTTTACAAAAATATTTCACTGAAACGTGTTTCTGAAAACATTTTAAGCGAGAAATAGGCCATGCAGTTGATGAATCTGTCTGTTTTTTTGATCGACAAAGGTCAGTTTGAAAGATTTTCGTCAGATTTTGAGAGGCGTTCATCACGCTCATCACACTCGTCGTAAGTGTTTTAACATAAGTGCACTGATTCGCTAGTCAAGGGCTAGCAGTCCACCAATCAGATTGGTCATTGAGTCCGACTGCCCACTGGCCGATTCAACAAGTCAAATCGGCCCAAATTAAAGCTGACGGCTCCTCAGACTGACGACGACACGGAACACACCGAACAGACTCGAGTCACCGACCTCGCCAGACTGTCCGACGGCCGATAATCGGGTTGGTGTGTCAGAGCCTTAACTGCTGCAGCTTCCTGATTTCCCAGACTACGTAGCGAAATCACAGAACGTGTGTGCGTTAATCACGCGTTAACAAAATTAGCCACGTTAAAAGGAATTTGCGCTAACTCGTTATTAACACATTCATTTTCACAGCCCTAGTTATTTGAAGTAAATGCAGCAGAAACACTGACTTGTAACTTTAATTCACTCCTACATACATTCTAAATCTTATAGTTAACTCTTTATAGCTTTTCGACAGTTTAAGTCCAAATGCCTTTCTCCCGCTCTCACCTTCACAGACACGCAGCAGCCTGGCTATAATCAATGTCATTCTCTGCTGCAACCACAGTCAGATTGCATCAGCAACCGATTTTAAGTTTTCAGTTTAATTCTTTTCCCCCACACACCGAAATAAAAAGGAAAGAGCAATTACACCAGGGTTAATGAAGTATGCTTTCACCCTCCTACGTTCTGATTGCTCACCTCTTTATGCACTAGGAAGCAGTCACTTGTGCTTCCTCCCACAGATGTCTGTTTGAGTTTCTTTTGCTTCATTTAAATTGTTTTAGTGTTGTTGTTGTTGAAGACCAATTCATGCAAAGACCAATATGGTCTACTGTTAGGAATCCTGTGCAGGCATTTTTTCTGTTTCCTCTGGTGGTTGTAAGGTGTGAGCAGTTCTGTATATTTACAAGGGTTGTGTTTTGGAGCAGTTAATGTAGTGGAAAATTATGTTTTTTTGTGCCAGGCCCAGCTGTTTTCTCAGCTGTGGTTCATTGTCTGCCCTCCTCTCTCTCTCTCTCTCTCTCTCTCTCTCTCTCTCTCGCTCTCGCTCTCTCTCTCTCTCTCTCTCTCTCTCTCTCTCTCTCTCTCTCTCTCTCTCTGCTGACCTCACTCTCTGTCTAAAAACAAGTGCAACAAGTGTGTTGCAGAAAGTGATTCTGTGTGCTGGTTAAATACAACTGTATCGTCTTGACGACCTCATTCAAGGTTTTCAAGAAATAGGAAGTTTTTTATTTGCATGATTGATTTTGTTGTATATGCAGCTTTAATATTTTGTATTTTTTTTTTTTTTTAAATGGATGATTTAAAGGGGTGATAGAATACAAAACCGAGTTTACCTTGTCATAGTTGAATTACAACAGTTCGGTGGGTAAAAAGGACATACATAGAACCTCAGAGTCCCATTGACATCCCTATCCTATGCAAATCTCACAATTTGAAACTGCTGCTGAAAACGGGCGAATCTGAACAAAGCTAAAAGTTGACGTCAACTCCTACCTTATTTGGCTCTACCTTCTATCTTTGTAACGCCCCAAAATTTACATAAGCCACTAACTGATCTGGCACCAGTTTGTCTTGGCCTTTTAATTTTCGTAAAAAGGCCCATATTTGACCTCTACATAGTTGATTTCTTGCATAAAAAAGTCTCAGAAGTGAATCTAGTAATGAAATAGCAGAAGAACAATGTATAACTTTGCAGTGTCTGAAATATGAAACCTGCTGTCTCGTCTCCACTATATGTGTATGTGCTTCGCTCAACCAATCAGCTAGCAGCTCATCTAAATATTCATGAGCATACCATATTTGGAAGAAAAGCTCTCGTTTGAAATAGAGCCATTCCACAGGGATGCATTAGGCAGCATAGAACAGCACACGGGCCATTTTCAGCCCAACCAATGTTACGTACCCTATTAGGAGACCTTAAGGAACAGTGTGAAATACCCTATATAATCATTCTATCATCCCTTTAAAGACATACTGTTATCCAAATTTGCACAAAGTTGGTGCCACAGTGTTTCTGTATATGGGGATGGAAAATCACTCATGTGCCTGAAGCACACACAGCACACAATCACTGCTGTGTGTGCTTCAGGCACATTCCATTTAGGCACATTCCATTCCAACAGGAACGATGACCGGGTAAAAGGTGTTTACTTGACTTTACTTTTAGGAGTTCATCTAACCAGTTCACTGTGGTTTCTGCTTATTATTTGTTAACATACTGTCTTGCAAAAGGGATTTGACGAATTTTATTAAAACAGATTTGATGACCCAAACCACTAGATATGCTCATATTTCTAAATCTAAGACTTCGATTTTTTACTTACTTGATAAAGGCGTTTATAGGCTGTAACATTTTCTGTTGATGCATCAATTAGTTAGGCTTTGTTTTAAATGCCCCACATGTTTAGTCTTCTCTAATATACAGTATGTCCTCCATAAGAATCTGTGAGTAGTGCAGGATTATCATGTTTGGTCTTTATAATTTGTTGAACGATAGGCAGAATGGGAGCAGAAGTAGTCGTCTTGTGTGACAGCATTATTTAGTTAAAGACATTTATATATTTATATAATTGGACCAATTTCTACTATTCCTACAACTTCACCTTCTTCTTACACATTGATGCCAGCAATTCTGTGTAGGACAGCTTTCAGAAAACCTTAAAATATTCAACATTTCAATGAAATGCATACTAATTAAAACCATTCCCACTTTTCTCACTCATTCATGCAGTTAAGCCAGCAATCCAGTTTAGCTTTAGCAATTCCGCTTTTCAGCATTCACACGCATTTTCTACAGGAAATGCAAAAATAGCCCACATCAATTGTGAAAATAAAGCTTTCTGCAAATAATTCACACTTTCTGTAATAGATTAGTGATCATAAATAGCTAATGGTTGGTTAAAAGCGTACTCCAGTGATTTAGTGTTGCACTAAGGTACTCACAAAAGACAGTCAAAACTAACAAAACTTTTAGTCCCCAGTTTGGGCCAAGCTCTAAAAATGCTAAATCCTCATATACATTACCATAACGCAACCATAGTGTCCTTCAATAGACCCTCCATGCCTGATAAACACCCACATCTTTCCAACTACATGGCCCCAGTTTGTAACAATTTGTTGTTCTGTAAACAATTTAAAGTCTCAAGCCCAAGTAGAGATCAGGGCTATTTTCTCAGACATTAAACAGCTCCTCCAGAGCCACAGAAATCATTGTACACTTGTTTTTGCAGGCTGACTACTACTAACCATAACAGCTAAACTGATCTCTCATTACAAGCTCTAAGTGTAGAGCATGTAGGGAAAAATCACATGTCCAGATATATCTCTTATAATTGATAGAGTTCCATGGGTCTTATTGCTTCTCTTTGTTTCCAGTGACCTGGAGCCTCTACCTACTGAGAGACATCCCTCCCAGAAGGACCCAGAGCAGCGCCTCCGGGAGCCAGGGGCCAATGACAGCGGCAGCACGGCCCCGCGCAGCACTGAGGGCTCCTTCTCCGAAGACGTCTTCACTGAGCCGGAGCTGTCCCCCATCCGTGAGGAGGAGCAAGCGTCTAGCGAGGACCTCCGCCTGGACAAGTCCTCTGCCGCTTCCACAGAGTCTGTGCAAACCGTCACCAAGGTGGAGGCCACCAGTGCCGGGTCCCAGGCCCCAGGCAGCGCCCGCGGCTCCGTCAGTCAGCCGGAGGAGTGCAGCGCTGCGGCCAAAGCAGAGGACAATCCGCCAGACACTGCCACAGAAAGAGATAGCCAGTCCCCCGTGGGATCCAAGCAGCAGAGTGTAGAGAAGCCAACAAGCACACCCACTACCACCAGCAGCAGCACTAGCCAGGCCGAGGGCCCCAGCAGCAGCACCTCTCGCCCAGGGTCCCAAAGCTCAGCCACCCCTGGCGCCACAGACACCACCTCTGTCTCAGCCAGTCAACAGGGGGAAGCCAACGAGGGGACAGACGTCTCCAAAACGGACACTATGCAACAAGGCAAGGAGGAGAAGGAGAATGTAGGGCAGACGCCAAAGGACAGCACGCAGAACTCAGCAGAGGGTAAACACATTTACTTAGCAACAGTTATGGCTATAGTGCACAACAATCTTTTTTTTTTATTTTTTATGAATGAACGCCCATTACATGCTACAAAGTTAATGAAGCCTATCAGCTCAACAAAACTCTGTCTGTATTTCTCAGTATGGCTATGTTTACAAAATGGTTTAGTCCGGCGACTTTCATGTGTTGAAGCTCGAGTGATGTGTTTTACGTCACCGCTGAGAAAGGACAACAGCAGCGTTCAGCTTTGGAGACGAAGACGACATAAAAACTACAAGATAATTACCTCTTCTGAAGAGTCCATCCTGTTATTTTAATCATCCGTGTTAGCAACTTGATGGAGGAGGGGTGGGGGTGCGATCACTGAAAGGCTTGCGTCATTTGGACACTCCGACAGCGTTGTTGTCATTACTTAGAATTCCTCAAACTACGCACTATAGCTTTAAAAAATGTGTAACTTAAACCATGTGAAAAAGGTATAGGACATTTCAGGTGATGTTTGGCCTCATGTTGTCATTAAGCTGCATCCCTACATCCATATTCTTTTGAAGACTATCAAAGTAAGTTCCTCTCCTCTCTGGCTGCTTTAGAATCACTTCTCTCATGTTGGTTCCTGATAACCTTTCCGGTTTCCACTCTGCCTTGGTGCTAGTAATAGGAATATAAATAAAGACGGAGGGAAATGGCAGCCTCTATGTTGTTATCAGCTTGGCGGGGCTAGCCGGGCTTTATGGGGCTTTATGCAGCACTTTGATCTCTGGCTCTGGTGGTCTGGGCAACTCCTCCGTGCGATAAGCTAAAGCCTATCAAACACCACAATGCCACAAACACACCTAATGCCCAAAGGGGAAGCACAGTGATGATGAAACCCAAGATCAAAATGCCTTCTGAGACAACATTCAGAGAGGTATTATTTATACCAGACATCCAGTCTGGTTTGCTTTCATGTGGATTTACACAAATACTAAATTCCCCCCAAAGCCTGGAATAAACTTATTTTGTGTTCATTGCCGCTTTTAAGATTAAAGGATTGCACTTGTGGTTTTGGATGTTTTAACCTGCCAACTATGGTTATGTAGTTGGTTCCATCCCACGCTGATGATGAGTTCTCTAAATTTGGGATCTTAAAAAGCTCTTCACTACAGTTAAACTTTATCCCTGTAATTACAGAACAAGACATCATCCAGTTACTTTTAGACAAAACCAAAAGAAAAACGTTAGTTCTAACATTACGTCTACTTCTTTATACTTTCAAAGAACATATATTTATGTGCAACATTTGAAATAAATTGTGCACCTAAGGGAAGAGGAAACAAAAGAGATGCTACAAGCCACAAGTTTGTCCCAATAATGGGCTTTTTTTTTTTCCATTATTTCCCAGGCTCTCCAAGTAACTGGCTAATGTCTTTTTTTGCCTACCAAGTAGCCTATTCTACTAAAGAGTCTTATATCTTCCAGCAAACCTCACATGCCCAATTTCACATCATCACACCTCATTGTTTGAGGTTTGATTTACTGACAACATACATTTTAAATGTAGTACTTTGCAATGGCATACTTTCAAATTACAATGTCAGAGTATCTTTGAACGCACCAGCAAGTGTATCTCAACTGTATTACCACCAGTGATAACATTAAGGTAGCAGAATGACTGTGATGGATTACCTATGTTCAGCAAGATGATGTTCAGTCGACTAAAATAAATGGGAAGAAGTGGCTGCCTGGAAGTTAGGTACAATGTTTATGTGCTCGAGGAAATGTTTGGCAAACACTATGCAATTAGTAGTTGATTGGCTTAAACATACAAAACCATAGCGTCTTTTAATTAGTATCTGGTTGGCACAGTTTTGGTCTTATTATCTGACGGTGACCTCCGTGTGTCACCGCTACTGACTCACTTCATAACCCACTCTAGTTGACAGTGGGGGAGAGATTTACCATTTTCTCCCTGGCAATTATTGTCACACAGAGAGCCGGGCTGCAAAAGCAGTTTGAATTCACATTGATCTCCCCAGGGCTAAACCATTATTCTGTGCACATTAGCACAGCCCGCACAAGTAACGGCAGCAGCCTCAAAAAGAAGTTGCATTAATACAGAATGAATGCATTTTGAAAATAGAATGTGTCCCACTGAGCGTGTTGTCTAAGCAGATTAATATAATTATGTTCATCATTATTATTGCTAGTTAAGTTGAGCTGCCCAACCAGGAGCAGTGTAATGTCACTGGTACAGTGATGTCATTCAGCTTCCGGGGGCTGTGGCCTTATTCTAGGCCATTGGTAATGTACCACGGGCAGAAGACTCAGAGCCACTATCAAGTACAGTGTGCTACTCCATTTATTTCTGTCATCTGTTGTGTTTCTGCCTCAAAATGACTAATGCAAGTTGAAGTAGCCACTAAATAGAAGATAGAAAACTAGGTCAAATACACAGTTAATCAACGAGATGTATTTTCTTTTTAGATGACAGACATTTGATACAGAAGAAAACACAAATTGGGAACATTTTGGGAAATATGCTCATTTGCTTCCCAGCAAATGTTAGATCAGAAGAAAAGAGTCTGGAGTGCTCAGAAGTTCCAAGCAAATTATGAAGGTGCTCTTTGGAAAGGGAGCAAAAGTTTCAAAGAAAAAAGGATCAGGGGAACCGCTAGCCTGGCTCTGTCCAAAATATGCCCAAACTGTTCTTGTCATGAGCGCTTTCACACAGAGCAGGAATATTACGCGGCGATAAAGTGACGTAATCTTTTGCCGGAATGAAGTTGATTTTTCGGAGCTTTCAACCAGCGAATAAAGACATCAACCGATCACGTTGTGTTGTTTACTTATAATGAGGATCATAATACACAGTATATGTATAGACGCAAACTTCCTTACTACTCGCTTTCAACCTTGACAAAGGCAGAGTTTACCAGAAACACAGTTTCTTGTTATATAGCTCATTAGTTTGATCCTTACAACATCTTAAGTATAAAAAAGCCAGAGCCAGGCTAGCTGTTTCCCCCTTATTTCCAGTCTGTATGCTAAGCTAAGCTAACCAGCGGCTGGCTGTAGCTTTATAGTTTACAGATATAAGAGTGGTATCATCTAACTCTCAGCAAGAAATTAAATAGGCATATTCCCCAAAATGTCAAACTATTACTTTAAAACAATTTGTCCTGTTTGTTACAGCTATTAAGCCATAACATCACACATGTTTATGCTCATGTGACCATGTGATGATTTCCTCTTCCAGGTACAGGGTCTGCGGAGAGACGGAAGCACCCAACTCACAAGTTCCTGTGTCTGCGGGTGGGGAAGCCCATGAAGAAGACGTTTATTTCTAACGCCAGCGCCTCCATGCAGCAATATGCCCAGCAGGGCAAGAAGCACGAATACTGGTTTGCTGTGCCGCAGGAGAGGTCAGTACCTCTGCTACACCTTTGAATGCAAGCAAATGAAACCAGTGCTGTGCCTGATTACATGGAATAATATTAAAAATGGGGGGGGGAGTACAAGATATAGTAGCCTCTGATTAGTCCACTTACAGTGCAGCAGACTTTGTTTGTAATGTAGAGAGCTGCAGGGATTTGACCTCATGCCATTCCTAACACACCACAATAGTCAGCTGAGTTACTGAGGCACCACACCCCCAGTCCTTTTCATATTTGAAACCAATCAAATATGCATTCTTCGTCAGGTCTGACTCCCACTGCGGCTTCTGCCCATCTCACTGTGCTGCCTCTGCCAGACAGCAAAACAATTTATTATTCATTCACTCTGCAGGGAAACAGACACACGCACTTTATTCCTGCACTGGGGCGCACACACACACACACACACACACACACACACACAACCCATGCAACAATAAGGATATTTTTCCTTGTTTTGTATACTCAGAAATTGTTCGGCCCACAAAGCTCTTTGTGAACTTTTTTCTGACCTACACTGGTATTTCTAGTGTTTACATTGAATGAAAACAGCCATGGCTTAATAATGTGTTTATCCTGGTTGGATCACTCTGCCTGGGTGAACGGTCGCCAAGCCAGCAGTAGTCATGATTACTTTAGTGCTGTTCACACTGGAAGGACACACATTACATGGAAATAGGTTGCATAATAAATTAATTCCAGTTGCAGCAATAGCCTAATTCAATAAGTCAAGTTTTTTTCATAAAAAGAAACATCCAGCTCAGTGGTAGCTACATTGTCCATTGGTTCTTTTTAGAGGCACAAAGGGACAAAAATGGACATGAGGGGAATCTCATCAGTTATTTGTCCAACCTTGATTTGTCTATACTTTTATAGCAGCAACACACGCGCTCTCTCAGGCTGCTAATCACATTTGAGTCAAACAAACAGCCGTGTCCTTTTTAGTTAGTCATGGTACCATAAATTCTTCTTGGTTATGTGATGTGGTGAGAGTGGCTGAGTGCAGTAATGATCCTGAAATTATTCATTATGAACTTCAGAAGTCTTGCTTGTTAAAATAATAATAATAATAATAATAATACATGTGACTTATGAAGTGCTTTTCAAAGACGCTTTACATACAGATGAAAAAAATAGCTTTGTTGTTTTCATCCACAGGTTGCTTAGCTACAGCATTTCCCACCTGGAAAACAAGTTGCTGTGATGCATGCTGCTCTCGGGGATGATAGCCCAGGGGCATTGCAGATTCAAAGCTAGTATAAAAAGACAGGGCTTATGCATGTTAGGACTCATTATTTGTAACTTGTTTTTTCTGGCACTGCAAGCGGGCTGAGGTGTGTGGGAGGAGTGATCATAGGACTGACAGCACAGCGGTTTATAATCCTTTTCTTCAGACACTGCTAGACTCGCTGTTGCTTGACCCAGATGGGAGGCGACCCGCGTGATGTGTCTTTCAATGTCCTGGCAATGGTGTGGGTGGGGGGGGGTGGGGGGTGGGGGGGGGGAAGGGAGGCCATTGAATGAGCCATACACAACCCATGACAGTGAACACAGCTCAACCTACTGAGTCTGCACAGATTTTTCATGTCTACCAGCCATAACAGTATTTGTTCTGCATTTTTTTGTAACTTTTCATGATGATGTTATGTTATGATGTATTATCTTATCATATCCTAAACTGTTTACACGATTGTCATGATAAGGCGGTCGCAAGGGGAGAGCAGAGAGAGGCAAAAGGAAAGCTAAAGAAGATCACAGAGAATCATTTGGCACCATTACCACATGACTTCCCTGTTTTAAAGAAACTGACCACACACTATGTATAACTTTAAAGCTGCTCTATTTATATTTTCATGTTAACAATGTCTTAAATGGCTGTGTCATGTGGAAGGTAGTCTTGCATCCTCGCCAGACCTATCTCCACAGCGCTGCAGAGTAAGGTCTGGCTCCTCCACACACGCATTCCAGCATTTCAATAAACCAATCACAATCGTCTTGGGCAGCGCTAAGATCCGGACGCAGCGATGGTGGCTCTGCAAAGTATTCTCGGGAGGGAACTTGTTTTGGTGGAACATTTGCACCCCGCAAAAGATAACGCCACATACAATATTAAATGTTCACACAATACAATACAGTGAGCTATTTAAGTTAGCTGGATACATGGTTAAACGTAATTTGCTCTTACCAGTGTATCGCCCACAGCAATACCGCCAATCGGTCCCTAAACGTCCCAGTTAGAGAGGAAATGCTGTTAAAATATTCTTATAGGCTGGCCTGCCATGTTGTACGATCAAAATTGAAATGCATTGGGCGCCTGGGTAGCTCACCTGGTAGAGCGCACGCCCATATATAGAGGTTAACTCCTCAATGCAGCGGCCACGGGTTCGACTCTGACCTGCGGCCCTTTGCTGCATGTCATTCCCCCTCTCTCTCTCCTTTCATGTCTTCAGCTGTCCTATCAAAATAAAGGCCTAAAATGCTCAAAAAAGAATCTTTAAAAAAATGTATCGCTTGAAGTGACAACCTCGTAGAGAATTATCACCTGACTTTGCAGTTCCCCTCAGCTCTACGGAATGTTTTAGCGTCTTTTACCTAATTGTTTTGGTTTCATGGACCGCAACTTAGAGAGAAGACACACCAGCCCGATAATCGGGCGTCGGGCCGTCTGGCGAGGTCGGTGACTCGAGTCTGTTCGGTGTGTTCCGTGCCGTCGTCCGTCCGAGGAGCCGTCGGCCTTCATTTGGGCCGACCCAACATGTTCAGTCGGAGACAGGGCAGTCGGGACTCACCCGGAAATGGGGAGCGGATGAGCCTCTCAAAATCTGACGAAAATCTTTTAAACTGACCTTTGTTGATCTGAATTGAAGACAGATTCAGCAACTGCACGGCCTATTTCTCTCTTAGAATGTTTTCAGAAACACGTTTCGGTGAACTATTTTAGTCCAATATGAGATCGTATTCTGAACAAGCCGCCATGACAGTCTGGCTGTGAATTTCCGGAGAAAAAAGACCCACGTGACGCGTTCGTCCAATCAGCTGCCGGTTTTCATTTTCTGGGAAATAATCAGACTGTTAATGGAAACAATACAGAGCAGCGCCGCCTGCTGCTATGGAGACGTATTACGTTTCGCGCACACGCAGAGCGTACGCTTAAGTCGGCGTCTCCTCAGTGTGTTCTGAGGCATTTTTTGGACCTCGGGACCCGACTGATCAGTCCGACTGGCTTTTCTGCCGACGGTCGGCCCATCTGGTTGGTGTGTCAGGGCCCTTAAAGGATTTGGTTTAGTCTCGCTGCTCTCATCAAGCTCGTATCCAACTGCAGCTGATTTCAACAAACAATCTCTGATAATCCACTGTACGCTTCCCGCCCAACAGCAGATAGACAAAGGTAGCATCCTGCTACTGTCATTTAGCAGCTAAAGAGACATATATTTACCTCAGGAGTTAGTGGAGACAAAACAGAGCTAGAAGGAGAGTGAATATTTGACTTTGAGATATGACTCCAAATGAATGCTTATGTTGCTCTGTTTGTTTGATGTGTAAATAAGCAACTGTTAGCCAACCCTTTTGTCGTGACAACTTTGTAATATGATAATATGTGAATTCTGTGTCCCCCCCAAAGGGACCAACCAAATCATTGTATGCAGGTTCAACTATGTGTTGTTATAAGACCAGTTGTTCCCAAATGTTGATGCAACATAACAGACCAGAACACACAGTGTCACACTGGCAAAGCAGCTTTAACAGTTCAGCAGTATTAGCAGAGAGGAGACAAGTAGAATATCTTGGTCAAAGTCTGTGTTGACGTTTAAATACTTCCTTAATAGCCTTTAGGGTGGTTTGAGAATGCTTCAACATGCAAAATGTTTGACTAATTCTTAAATAGTTAAATATTTAAATTTTTGAAAACTTTTGGGAGTTTTATCAGATGGCCAATTCACCAATTCATTTTTGCAGCTAATAATGGACAGTATATTACCACATATATGGTTTTTAATCAAATCAAAGCAGAGATGCTCACAAGTCTTTGAGCTTGAGTCCAAGTCTCTCGTGGTTATAATGAGTGCTGTATCACTTGCTGCGTTCCATCCAGGCTGCTTAGAACACTGCATAGCTATGTATAATAACATCTAGCCAACAGCTGTCGGAGTTAACCTCCCTAAGCTCCTAGCTAAAGCAGGAAGCAAGCTAACGTTAGATGGCCAATGCTGAGCTTTGCTAACCTGTCAGGGTGCGTTTTCAGGTGCCTGGTAAAATCAGATAGAGATAGGTAGGAAGGGGAATAACATAACATTCAGCTCATCAGACGTTTCCAAAAAATAAAGATTGCTCACAAGTCCTGCATCTCGAGTCAGAGTCGAGTCTCAAGTCTTTTGAGGACGGCTCTCAAGTCCAAAGTCAAGTCTGAAGGCACTGTGTGTGCGACTTAAGTGCGCCTCGAGTCCGGGTCTCAAACTTGAGTCCCCATCTCTGAGTCAAAGTTACATATCACTCAGTGTTGGATTGTTTCCTGAAGTCTTTGGAGCTGGCCTTGATATTTTAGAGGCACTGAATTACACATCTCAGATGATGATTTTTTTATTTTTTATTTACTAAATCTCTCCAGAATTTAAGAACCAAGCCTCTTCTCTCATAGTTTTTCCTGTGTTTCTTCCCCCCCAGGTCAGAGCACCTGTACGTGTTCTTCATGCAGTGGAGCCCGGACATGTACGGTGAGGGGGTCAGGGGGATGGGACAAGAGCCTGGGTTTATGGTTGTCAAGAAGAATGAGGTGTCAGAAACGGCTGAGGACGAGCCCATCACTGACCTCAATGTCAAGGAATGGGAGGTAAGGTCTACACAGCTAAAAGTGTTCCCTCGCCTTGCTTAAAGCACACCTGTTGTGTTGTCTCAGGCCTCACAGACATGGATTAAGTATAGTTCCCCGCTATGGTTTAATCCATAACCTGTGAAACCAGAATCTTATGTGGTGTGTTGTTGTGATTATTTGAATGTGGTTTTAAGTTTATTGTTGTATGTTAAGTTACATGTTATATAATTGTAATGATTTGCCTCCATTACACAATGCATAGTGCAAACATATTGTGTTAATCCATCAGAATTGTGTAGTCATCAAGCCTTAGTTTTGTATTCTGCTTCTGTATATTGCACTTCTATGTACCACTGCATATTTCTTGATTTGATGGCAACTATTTTGTGTGATATTTCTATCACGTGTAAGTTGTGTGAACACTTGCTTTGCTTGGAAATGCGCTTCTCTGAACTTCCAACCAAAGTGTTTTGCATGTTTGTGTAATTGTACTCTTCTCAGTTAGTGTATTGTAGTTTCATCACGTGGTGTGACTGTCACTAGTGTTGGTCAGCATTTGGCAAGTTGTTTTGCTGAATGGCAACGCCATTATGAGTTGCTCAATATATGCAGGGTATGTGCACAACTGTTTTTTGGCTATGAAATCACCCAAACTCATGTGGCACTGATGTGGGTTCAATCTGTCTTCCTTTCTGGTCAGACTAACTTATCAAGGTGACTTCATTGCACATTTACAGAAAGTGGAAGTAAGATTTAAAAGCATAGACAAGGATGTCCATCTAGATTTTCAGCATTGTTATTGCATGTCGCTGCACCACACTGCGGATGAGTTTTGGCCAAATGAGATTGTTTGTGAGCCTGTGGATAATGAAAAGGAAGCATTCATTGCATGAAGAAATTGATACGATGGAAGCAGTGGCTTGGATTTAAATTTTAATGTAAAT
Organism: Sander lucioperca; assembly: GCF_008315115.2. Taxonomy (NCBI): domain Eukaryota; kingdom Metazoa; phylum Chordata; class Actinopteri; order Perciformes; family Percidae; genus Sander; species Sander lucioperca. Next base: position 21,078,518 of record NC_050182.1, on the reverse strand, counting down.
GAATGATGTAGGAAACAAAGTGGACTGATTGTCCCTACATGATCCGTTACATTTGAATAAGTAAATAGCAACCTGCTGCTATTGTGTGTCCTACTCCTTTTCATAGAACTTTAAGGAACAAAAAGATGTGTTTTACCTACATAGCTTTTTTCGAACGTATGCATTTTTGTTTAACAAAAAGGCTGAGAAAATGTACTTCAAAAGCTAATTTAAGTTTTGTATTAATTCATTATTTATTTTATTTTAACTTTAGTTTTTTTTAAATTGAGATATAGTCTGTCAAAAGGACGTACCTCGTGGGCTAGTGCTGTTACTGTATCTTTAAATCCTATCTGTTATGGGACGGGAACATCTTTTTTTTTAACCAATGGGGAGCCGGTTTATCTCCTGTCCTGTATTGTTATTGGATTTTAGCGATGTCACACAAATCATTCGGCGTAGAAACCCTATTGGGGGAAAAAAGGCTTCTATTTTAGTCAAGCAGGCTGCCAGGCTTCATAACAAGTCCGTCTATTTGTCTCGGGGCTATAAACGGGGGAACTTAAAGGATCTGTAATGTGACTTTCCAGCTTCAACCTCGCCCAGAAAGCAAGACATGTTTTCTAGGAGGGTGAAAGACCAAGAGAAACGGCTGACCCCTAAGTATACCTGTGTATGTTCCATGTGGCTAGTTCATGTTTTCAGTCTCCTCAATATTGTTGTAACGTTATGTTCTCTTGCTGTTGTTAGCATGCCATGCTAGCTCGCCAGCGAAGCTAACTAGCCCGCTAGTCCTTTAGCAGGTCAGGTCTAGGTCAGTGACTGATGTTAAACAAATTGGTCACTATCTGACCGCAATTTGGCAGTCAGGAAAGTTCTCTTATCGGTTGTCTGCCCTCTTGGTACCGACGGTGTAATACGATGTGTGCGGCTCTGTAGTAAGCTGTCCGAGGCTCTGGAGAACGCTGTCTGAAAGTTTCCAGCGCTAGGTGCCAGTTAAAAGATGGCGCTCCTTTCTTTCATTTAGCAGTTTCTTTACTCTCACATTAAAATACATTTTTCAGAGTTACCAGGTATCATGTTGAGTTTATAGCTCGTTAAGTGAGTGTAAATGTTCCACTTGTGCTGTATGATACAGTATTTTATTAACCTCCAAATGCTTACTTTTTCATGACATTGATCTCTTCAGAGAAAAGGCATTTGATTTACATTGAAAAGTGTGTAGCAGCCTAGCATGCTGCTAGCTTACCCTCTTTCAGGGGACAAATGCACCAAAGTGCCTTTATCTGGAGGTGAAGTGGGGCACTGATGCATTTTTTATTAGGGCTGTAGTTTACTCTCTATGCTACATTATTGAGTGTTGTAAAGAGGCAGCTTGTTACCAAAATAGTTATTTACACCAAAGGCAACAAGGTAAGTGAAAGACTCTCAGTTGTAATGTAAGTAAAGAAAGACAGCTTATGACATCTGTGCCCAGACAGTTTAATATTTATTTAAATGTAGACCTAGACTAGTTAATATGACTGTGCCTGTATGGTATTTGTGGTTTGTTTATTTATCTTGTGCATAAGGCTTTAAATATCTTTCCTGTACTGACCACAGTGGACTGTTAAATGCCAGTGTTTCATTCAGTGGCAAAACAGAGGCAGCCACTCTCAGTGGAGTTTGCAGCGGAGGCCGTGGGCTGTAACTTTGTTGGAATGTAGCCATGCTTATAGGTCATTGTGTTGGTCTGTCTGGGCTGTAGTTTTGTGGATTGTTGTTCCTGACGAACAGAGAGTCGGTTAATGTTCATGGACTTGGCAAGTGGAACCTCAGTTATGTTCTGTTGTGTGTTCCAGCATTAAAATCTTGTGGATTTCTAAACACTCTTCTCGCTCGCAACAATTTGTTTTATTTTTGAAGAAAGTTTGATGGGTCTAAAGATTACTTTCTGCTGGAGTGTTGTTTCCATAAGTATAACTGAGCATCTAATGGTGGTGTTATTAAACATATTACACAAACATGCAAAATGACAGTGCTCTGAAATGCCCCATCCCCTCCTCTTTTTCCCAAAGTAAACTCTTGTTGACGGTGGCCTTAAGCCTTTGTTACAGTTTGTTTCTTCAACTTTCTGACATCTACCTTTTCTATAAAGAGCAGTGTTAAAGTTTGCTGAAATTGCACTACTTCGTGCACATAATACCTTCCAAAACTCACTATTTACTTTTCCCTGGCCAGTGTTGGATCTGGTAGAGTTTTATGTTCCACCTGTTCCTGTCTTTGTACTACCAGGTAGTGTCTCTGACGGAGTACCACCGTAGGATTGATGCGCTAAACAGTGAAGATCTGCGCTCGCTCTGCAAACGACTCCAGGTGCCCTGAACAGCCCTGTCTGCCCCCTCTCTCTGCTCTGCCCAGCCCTGCTGCTGCCTGCACCAAGATGGGCTCCCATTGGCTCTAGCAGGCTTTAGCTGCTGCAGATGTTGCATTCTAACCTCAAAAACACATGTTCCTATTGCTACTAGGGCTGCACAATTAATCGCAATTTTATCGATATCGCAATATGGACTACTGCAATATTGAAATCGCGGGGGAGGGCACAATATTAGTTTAAGGCAAAATATGTGTCAAACCATTCTGAATGAAGTATTGCGGTGCTGCAGAGACATCCCAGCCTACAAATCGTATCCTACAGACTAAAGAAAACCTCTTTATTTGGCACATATCCTCACAAAAATCACACTGTAATCATTTACATTTTTAAAATGTTTAGTGTTTGTCAATGAAAAAGAGAATGATACAAAAATGATCATTCCCTCCAATATCGCAAATCATATCGCAATCGCTATATCAGTCAAACTAATTGCGCAGCCCTTATTGCTGTACACATAAAAGTTATGGGTTGAGTAGGTTTCATGAGTGTTAGGCTCACAAAAACTTATTCAAAACATGATGTACAAGATCAATTGAGAATGACTTCTCAAGCATTTAACAGAAAATATTTTCTTATCAATTCATACAGAAAACTGTGTGATGAGGTTTTCATGTGACAGCAGCCTTATCTCCATGTGTCAGGCTTTCCGTCTTAAACTTGTTGTCGTGGTGGTTTTTAGTGCTTCAACCCACTAGATCAGTCTGGCTATAAGATAGTTAATGCTAGCTGTTTGTGCTAGCTGTAGACACATATGTAGATTTTATATAGGCCACACAGAAATGGGTGTTTCTGTAGGAAAGTCCCACTTTTTCTTAAGTAGAATATTTTCTTTGATGCTCAAATGAGCTGAATGTATAGAATATTGAAGGGTAAAGAGACAATGTGTTTGTGAGAGGGTGGAAGTAAGACTCCCTTGACAGGGGGAAGGATGTGACAGTGCAGGTAGGCCCTATTTGAATGAGGACTGAAACATGAGAGCATCCCAGCCACCGGGGGGGGGGTGTGCTCCACAATCAGCCTCTGTCGTCGAGAAAGATAAATAACCTGAGCAGTCGGTTGGTCAGAGAAAATGTTAAACCGTCGAGTGCAAATTATTCATTGGGTGGATTTCCTATTCACGTTGCATTCTCCTCTCCCAGACAGTGTCTCTGCCCGCTCTCTACTAAACTATCCTAGTCTTTTGGCATTGGAGAGTGGCAGGAATATATTCAGCTGTCATCATCAAATTGTGGAATTATCAGTGTGTTGCCAGCAAACGCTGCATTGATAATTTTGGCAGGAACACTTGTTAGATTTAAAATGGGAGCTTTTGTTGTTCAGGTTAGGCTATGGTTAAAGGCTAGCTTCTTCATGTCATCCCAGCCTTGATCCAAAAACTGTTTAGTTAACCCTTTTCTGCTTTAGATGCTACATGTTTCCCTATTCTCATCTCACTCAGTGCAATCATAATCTGAGCCTAATACGGTTTGTAAAATGTGGTTACTGCTCTAGAAAGCCTCACTTTGTATGAGTAGCCCGAAATGATGCAAAACAGAATTGTAGGTTTATGACAAATAGCTATAAGCTGAAAGTAAACTACTCCTTGTATGCATATCTGACATTTATTTGTACATGTAGATCACCACCAAGGAAGAGGTGAACTCCAAGCATGGCACATCCATCAAGACGGAGCTTGAGCCAGAAACGTTCAAACCCAACCTCAGAGAATCCAGTGATCTCCTGGAGGCCGACCAGATAGAGAAGGTACAGACTTTTGTACAAACCTGTTGTTATGCAACCCTGCCATGATAAAATAGCATGAAATGATCCTACTAACAACTGTGTGTATCCAAAGCCTGATATATTTTATAGAGCTCCATTGTTGTCTAAAAACATGTCAGTGAGCCACACTGTTGCTCTGGGTAACATGGTCCTTTTATTATCTAAAAAAGGGGAACTGTTGTATTTTTTTAGTATGAAACAATGGGCTTGGAAGATAAGAAAATGAGACTAATGTATTACATTTTGGTCTTTTCGGCGGGTGGGGGGGGGTACAGGCTGTGTATGGTGAAACTACTGTCCCCCTCAACGGCAATGAGACAGGTCAGAACATGCCAACCGTAGTACGTCTTTAAGACCCGAGTCCTCTACGATGCTGACAGGTCTGCAGTTAGTTGCCACCTGTTTTGCAAGAGCTGTACTAATTTTTTTGGATTTGGTTTCATCCACAGGTCGGCAAGTAGCACTCTCCAAAATAGTGCTTTGCCTGAGTGGGTAGTATCAACCTGAGTCACGTTAACTGTACTACTATGCTTAGCTCGTAGGTGGTAGCTCAAGCTTGACGTGCTTCGGTGATATTTTAATTCGGCTTTACACAATGTGCATATGGCTTTTGACCCGTCCGGGAGTTTTGGAAAATAAAAAGTGCCATTCAGAATTGTGGTGCTGCTGTCTTTCTCCATCATGCCTGCAGCAGCAGGATGTGTTACGAGGAAGTATGGCAAAGGGTCAAAATAGTCGCCTGTTAGGCACGACGCAAAGCCAAGTGAAGTGAAAATAAATTAATAAATGGCGGCATGCGATTTAAAAAAAAAAAAATGAATGCGTTATGCTCGGCCCTTAATCGCATCGCGATTAACACGTTAATGCTGACAGCCCGTGTGTGTGTGTGTGTGTGTGTGTGTGTGTGTGGGATGTGCTGGGATTGAATGCTAACATGCAAACCCAGAGGACTTGCTGGTCATTTCACTTTCAAATTTGTAAAAAAAAGAAAAAAGCACGTAGGTGACCTGATTACTCCTCACAGCAGACAGAGACCAATAAGCTATGGTCAATGGGTTGTTCTGTGTCAGAGTAAGAGGTGGCAACTTGTACTGTATGTATGATTACGGATTACCACAGAGAACATTTAAAGGAACCTTTTGATTTCTTTTTTTGCTGAATAATGTAAAAAATAGTAATTTATTTAAAGATAACACCTGCAAAAGTCTCACTTATACTCATAGGGAAAGACGCTACATGTGAGAAACACATGAAACAGACCTTAACCTTTTATGTTTGAGTTGTGGTGTGTGCCTCGCAGGCACACTCAGACACACTTGCACGTCTCCAAATGAGTCCCAGTTGGCATATTGACCAATAGATTGCCAATGTGCGGCTGCCTTTAATCACCCCGAGGACGCAGCTCAGGACGGCTCACAGCAGCGCTGAGGGGAGCCAAGTCCAAGCTCATCTCCTCACGACTTCATTTCCAGCCTGCTGGTTCCACCACTGCTGAACCAAGGAGAAAAAGAGCAAAAGGGACTGATGAATTATTGGAGAGCGAACAGAACGTTTAAAGGCCCCCGTTTCATACAGAGGAAATGGTGCAGCATAGTGTAAAAAAAGTTGTCACTTTAATTCCAAGTTTTAGTCAGTGTCTGTTTTATCTGGCCATTAAAATGAAGCATACACTTACTGCACAGCTTCTCCAGCGCCTTTATCTCCCCACGCACCACAGCCACTGCTAATCCCTGAGTCTGTCGGCAGCAGAACCTATTCTTTCTCCTGAGACGGCCCTGTGTGTTTGGAGCCCTGTTACTCTTCTTTAAACGTCAGATGTTAAAAGGTCACCGCACATGTAATTGAGCATTGGTGTCTGTGGCCTTTGCCTTACTTCTCCTTCATTCTTCCTATTCTTTATTATCCCCCACCCCCCTCGCCCCCACAGCTTGCCAAAAACCTCCCACCACGGACCATTGGGTACCCATGGACACTGGCTTTTGGCACATCAAAGCATGGCATGAGCATTAAGTCGCTGTACAGAGCCATGCAGGGCCAGGACACCCCAGTGCTTATGGTTATAAAGGACAGCGATGGCCAGGTAAGCTGCAAATGCAACAGTGTAACGTATTGAAACTGATTATAAATCATTTTCCTATCCAATCAGTCACTTTTTTTTGTCACATGAAAAGTTGCAATTCCAGTGAAATGTTATCCCATCAGCTCCTACACTTGTGCATGATTCGTCATAAAGCGAGTTGTAAGTGTACAGTAGTAAGTTGTTTTGTTTCTCCAGGTGTTTGGTGCGTTGGCATCGGAGCCCTTTAAAGTCAGCGATGGCTTTTATGGCACAGGAGAGACCTTCCTCTTCACCTTCAATCCAGAGTTTCAGGTACACTACCTTCCTCAGTTTGAAGCTGTTGGCTTTCTGTAAGAATTAAACATTTGCTACATTTACATTATAATATGGATTTTATTAGAATGTGCAGTTTTGTTTACATACAGTGTACTTTATGATAAAAGGGCATACAGCAGAACTGATGTATGTGTGGCTGATTCTTTTCAAAGCTGCACAGTATTTATGTATAATAATAACTGTGTAATGGGAAAGGACTCGCTTGTGGTGACAAACCTGCAGAGAATTATCGCCCAACTCTTCAGGTCCCCTTAGCTCTACAGAAGTTTTAGCATGTTTTCAATGAGTGTGTAGACCAGATTCACTCATTTTGAAACAAGCTTTGTTCGCTTGGCATTTCACCTCGCTATATCTGTGTTTTTTTGGTGCTGTGTCCGCCGTAGCTTCCTCTTGGATGCCTGCTTACAATCTGGCACCTGGTCGCTATGCTTTTATAGAGGTTGACGCCCAGAAATGTCCCGAACACAGCAAAATGAAAAGAAAAGAGAATATACAGGCAGAGGGCAGGGTCTGTGTAGATACGGACCCGCCACACACTTCTAGTGAGTCATAAAAGTGATGATTGAGATGGGATTATTTTTGTATGAGTCTATACATTGTTTTCTTTTTGGAAAATCCTACTCATTGTGCCTTTTTAAACAGGGGCCAAAACATGTCATACTTCAAAGAGTAGAGGCTGCATCTGAACACACACATTTCCAACACAATGCTGTTGTGTGGAAGTGGAAACAAGTTTGAAAAAGGGTTAAGCAAAGTGCGTTTACTTATTACAGACTTTACCGAGCTGTGTAATTTACTTCACATAACATGGCAAAAGAAAACTGAGACTTGAGGCACCATTTAACATGCATATTGTGAATATGCTCGCCAGTCACATGCTGTTCTCAATGCATGTGACACTCCAACACACTCCCCATAAAAGCAAAGTGTTCTATGAGAAGTCCTCTAAAGACTCACAACTCAGTGGCATTTAGTGTTCTGTAACTTGCATACTTGATTATGCTGTCTTGTTGAAAGCATTTACACTTAATGGATTCGCCAACGATACTGAGATGAATGGGCTGAAAGCAACACATTAACAGCAACAGTTTTCACCAGGATGGTCTAATATTCTACAAGAACTTATGCCACAAGGGCAATTTGAAAAATGCTACACTCTCATAACAATGCTACACTCAACGGCTTTAATCTCCCCATCAATGAGATGGAGCATGCACTGTTGGTGCGCTTGCTATGCATGGTCACACATTTTTGGCATGCGTTGGCCCCCCAAATACACAGACGTGGAAAGTATGAAGCGCGCTTCACTGAATTATTAGAGGTAATGCATATGAGGTAAACATGAGTGTGTTCGGTTCTCATCAGGATAAAGAATTCTGGACAGAGTATAGATTAAAGGTACAATTTGTAGGATTTTACACAAAGACTATGTAATACAAAAGTAATCTCTCTCAATCATCGCTTGTGACCCACTAGAAGTGTGTGGTGGTGTCTATCTGCAGGGACCCTGCCCTCTTCTCTGTATTTTCTCTTTTCTTATTTTTCTGAGTGCAGGACGTTTATGGGTGTCAGCAAAGAGCTTTTGGGCTCTACATGGGTGTGTTACCCCCAGCCAGTAACGTTCTCATTCCCAACCGCCGCTTTGCCCCAAAGCGCCTCACTGACGCACATACAGAAACAGACAGGATGAAGCTCAGCTTTCACTCATAATCAGACAATCCCGTGGAGCTGTGGGTATGGTTATCTGTGCTTTAGAACAGAAGCGCTGTGGAACAATCAGAAAATAGTGTTTTATTCCACTGATTAATTGCCTTTTTTGACACGCCCTCTCTTCATTCACTCTCTGCTGCTCTCTCTCTCTCTCTCTCTCTCTCTCTCTCTCTCTCTCTCTCTCTCTCTCTACTCTCTAACACTGTGTTTAAACAGTCAGCGATACTCACTACATATTATGCCTTTAAGTCAACATTTAACGTCGTGCCATGCAATATATTCTAATATGTGCTCTATTGTGTCTGCAACAGGTGTACAAATGGACAGGTGACAACATGTTCTTCATCAAAGGAGACATGGACTCCTTAGCTTTTGGTGGAGGAAGGTGAGCCCAATCTGCTTTTGATGCATACAGTGACAGAAATCAGTTCTACCAACATCTGTTTGAATTGAATCCAACGATTATAGGGGTGGTACGGTTCACAAAATCCACCGCTCGGTTCGTATCACGGTTTTAGGGTCACGGTTTTCCGTTCTGTACGGTTCTTGTTATTTTTTCTTTTAATCTTTAACACTCCAGAAATATACTTCAACATATGATATATAGCTAAAATTAGCATATTGAATGCATGTTGCACAATACACGCACACAGTAGCAGTTCTATCCATTGTTTTAGTTCCGCTGTCATCATAGGTAACATGAAATCCAAAATGTTCCCACACACCAGACTATATACGACACTGGAGCATCCTCCAACTCCGGGCAGCCTTCCTTTTCTCTCCCACTTGACATTTCTGCATGTGACGTGACCTGCAGCACTCCACACTCCACCTGAGGAGCGGTCAGCTCGGCGCCTCTCAAAATCTGACGAAAATCTTTCAAACTGACCTTTGTCGATCAAAAAAACAGACAGATTCAGCAACTGTATGGCCTATTTCTCGCTTAAAATGTTTTCAGAAACACGTTTCGGTGAACTATTTTCGTGAAATACGAGATTGTATTTAGAACGAGACGCCATTAGAGTCTTTTGAAATTGGGGAGCAGCAAGAACCACGTGACGCGTTCGTCCAATCAGCTGCCATGTGTTGCGTTTGTCACGCTCACCCTCCTCGTCGTTTCCAGTAAGTGTTTTAACATAGGTGTATAAAGTGGGCACTACGGCAGTAAGTGGTTAGTGCACGTTAACAGTGGACTGACGAACCGTGAGATGCACACACGAGATGAACACGCACATGGTTCATGAAAAAACATCCAAACCGCTCGGTTCGCTTGTCTCGTTTCGGATGTTTTTTCATGAACCATACCACCCCTAATAGTTCAAAGTTTGGCCGCCAAAATAAAATAATGCTATTGAAGAGGCAGATCAGTGACGTTGATTGCCTAAAGCTGTGTTTACAAAACGTTTGTGGCCCCCTGCTTAAGATGCTTTGTTCTCTTTTCCTTTTAGCGGGGAGTTTGGGCTGTGGCTGGACGGAGACCTCTACCACGGCAGGAGTCACTCCTGTAAAACATTTGGGAACCCCATGCTCTCAAAAAAGGAGGATTTCTATGTTCAGGACATAGAGATCTGGGCTTTTGAATAACAAAACAGTCCACCACAGGGAAAAAAAACAAGTCCTTGCAAAGGGCAAACTGAGGGGTCCTCCTCCTTTAGAACAATGGCATCGCCCCAAATCTAACACACATCACCAGGGCTCCCCAGGCCGGTAGCCAGCTATCGGATGCTTGTTGTGCGTTACTACTGCAGTTATTACGGAGCTTTTTTTCTTTGTGAAAAATTACCTTTGTGTGTATCTTGTTACAGCCCTGTGCAGCGTCTTTGCAGAGTGGGGGGGGGGGGGAGAAAGAGTGTAAAGCTGTGAAAATGCTGGTGAATGAGGTTGTATCAGAAAGGGATGAGGAGAGGGAAAGAGGGAAGAGAACCATGAAGCCTCGAAGAGAAGGACGATCTGAACTCCTCTCACCTGAGAGGCGGTGAAGATGACGAGGTTTGGGACTGCTGCGAGGAGACAGAACTGCCCCGACTGGTCCCGATTGTGTATCTGAACTTTACAGAACCTCGAGGGGTCCCCGGCACCCTCTCGGACCCCCTAGAACTTTGTTCACTCGGTAGGATGTTACTCACTGTGCTGTCAGCCTTGACGGAGAGAGACCCAGTTACAGGGAAAGAAACGAGACGGAAGCTGAACACATTCCATTACTCTTGGTGATGGTTGAGTGTCACATTTAAGTTGCGATTTGTGGTTTAAAAACACCCGATCCACGAAAACTCAAGCAGCAGCAGGATACGATGACACTTAACTCAGAGAGGGTATAGAATAAAGGGGGGGTTAGTCTTTTTACAGTACAGTTTTTGGTTGTCTTCTGAGGCTAAAACTATAGAGTATTGTGTATTGTAGTCCTCCTGTTGTTCACCGTCATAGCACAGCATCTGAAAGCACATAGCTAATAACCAGATCACCCATCGTTGTAATGTTCTGTTCAGTGGGTGTACGTGTGAGTCCAGCTAACACCGGCTCCTCTCACAGGACGCCGGCTGTACTGTTCGTAGACAGTAACGTGTTGCAATAGATTTGTGGAATATGCAAAATAACTGTCCTGTGACCTCAAATAACCCGCAGGCGGTGGCACTTTCGCCGCCGCCTGTCACTCTTTCAAGAGAGAAACTTGTAAAGCTTTTACGTCTTGATACACGATTGCTTTTCTGGGTATCATTTGAAAAGCCTTGAGACGTGGTTTAACTGTTTTACATGCATATATGACAATTATATATTGGTATATATGATTATATATGGATCTATATAATCATATATATTTTGCTGTTAAGTGTGACAGTGATCTATTTGTGCTGATATTTCAGCTGTTAAAATATAATGTATATTACCCTGTAAATTAATGTTCAAATAGTAGATTTGTTCCAATATATATATATATATAAATACATAATGCTATATAAATATATATATATATAATAAAGTGTGGATTGGTGGGTTGCTTCTAGCACTTTAATCTGGTGTAAACGCGTCAAGGCCAGGTTCTTCTTATATTCTCTTAGCAGTAGCTGTACAGTACCTTTTTTGTTTAGATGATTGAGATGTTAACTGTTAGTAGAAAGCTTGCTGCTACCAATATCAATAAGGGTATGCCCTAATGCTCTGTGTGTTTTAAAAGGAGGATTACTCTAAGGTGGGGGGGGGGGTGGTTTGGAACATGGCAGCGGGGCTCGGTGTCTCCTTGTGTGGCTGTCAGGTGAGTCTCAGTAGGTACAGGTAGGTAGGTATGCATGCAGACTGACCTCTGACAGGCACATGATGGATGAAGGGATGTGTGTACAGTACCTAACTCTCCCCCATGGAGCTTTCTCCCCCACCCCCCCGTTCTTCCACACCAGTATTTGTGTCCTTGTGGAGAGTCACAAAGTCGAGTAATATGGATAATTCTTCCAATTATTTCACCAGAATACAATGTATCAGTTATGTATAAATACCAATAAAGCTGAATTAATTGTTGTAACCTGGGATATTTGGACTGTTTGTTTGTTATTGAGCCGTTTACACATGTTCCTCTCAGGTCATGACTAATGGCTTAGAGTTGGCATTAGTCAGTGATTTAGCCTGCTGGTGGTGTGTACTTAATTTGTCACCATTTAGTTCCAGGTGTCTGGAGTGTGCCACTGGAAGGGCACATTCTGCAATGTTAAATTAAAATAAATTGAATACATTTTAACCCATCATAAAAGTCAAAACGAATTGAAATAAGATCAGTTTGCCAATTAATAGCTGGATAGATGTAGAGTATTGGCAGGAGTCTGCTCTGTAGGTTGGATTTTATTTCATCAAGTGATCCACTGCTTACATATCTTTGAATTATTTAACTGAGCAGTTCTCTTTGAATTAAAGCAACGATGACACAACAAAATGCAAACTATAAATGTTCAACTAGGAAACAAAGGGATTGTGAGATATAACAAGTAAATGCACGAGTATAAAGCACATTTAAAAAAGCATTTGTTTTACTTTTATACTGCACCATTTAAATGCAAATGTATCTAATCAATTCATAATAGCTTTTTGAAATTGAGTGGTAAATTGGTTCTAATCACACACCGTAAAAGTGTGGCACACTCCATATAGCATACTATATGGTCGGTGTAGAAAATTCTTTGTCTCAGCCATTAGAATGGAGCTCGGCTACTGTGTAACTGAACAATGGTTTGAAGTTTAGATGAAGGAGTCGGAGAAATAACCAAAGGCCTGCAATCTCGTACAGAAAAACGTAAACCAAGCCTGTCTGTGACGTGGCCCCCGTGGTCATTCATCGGGGAAAGGTTAGGTTTGTGTATCTGAGGAAGATCAGATTGGACTTCAGTAAGAACCTCACAGTGACTCAGTGACAAACTCATTAACATGGTTCACCACTGGGTCTTTGTTAGTATAACACTGCATATTAAGGTAAATCCATTAGTGTTGGTATAGATACAGCTTAGAAAAATATATTTTAAAATCAGATTTTTTTTTTATGACAAGAATAACATGAGGCCTCTATGATGTCTAATTGCAGCTGAAGTAAAAATCATTTAGATTATTTTACCCAGCAAGTACTTTAAAATCCTTGAATTATATTTCCACCGTGCTCTGATCACTGGCTGACTGCTACATTAATTGTATTATATTTTTTGTATTATGCTGTGTTTTAGTTAAAACCATAAACTGTAAAAATGTAAAACCAACCCAGATATATAAAAAAAAAAGCTGCAGCAAAAGCCTAATTCCAAACTAATTCTGAAAACTCTCGCAATCTCAACAATTCATCATGTTCCAGTATATACAGTATATCCTGAATGTCGATGCTAAAACACATCAGATGCTTACTGAGAGCTGAACTGTTGTGTGTGTGTGTGTGTGTGTGTGTGTGTGTGTGGGGGCAGAAACCCTCTAGCTGTGAGTGAGCGCCATCTATTGGTCCCATTTGTTAGTGTGTGTCCAGTGGACACAACTCAGTTTATAGTACACGGTAGTAACTGGTATATAATAGCCTTTTTTTCAGAAGTTTAATCAATACAAATACATGTGTGGTTACACAAATTATCCCAAAAAAGTCTGCTGTAATAAAACAGGAAAACTGAAAAACAATTCTTGTCTGTCATATATGATTTATTTAATGGCCCATCAGGCCCAACACAGGCACAGGTAAACACAACCGGAACAAGTCGGGAGTTTGTCGTCTGTGTCAGCTCAGGACAAACACCAAGCTGAGCATCATCCGCTGACTCGGTCCTGATAAGAGCACTGTTGCTTCTATCTCCACTCCGTGTCAAACCCAGACTTCCCCCCCGGGCGTGCTGTGTCAGGTCTTTACTGACATCCAGCAGGACTAAAATAGTGCAGCGATCATTCTTCAAGTTCTGGGATTCTAGTTTTATCAGCTGCACTGTCAGCATGTTTCACACTGAGTGTAGAAACCAAAATGCGTTTCAAAAAGTCCCTTACATTATGTAAAGAGCAACAGTACCAGGAAGGCAGGAATGATCATTACAGTAGATAAAATAGACTGGATTATTATATGAAATACAACATACGATGATAACTCAGACAGCTTGCTGTTCGTGACATCCCATCATCAGTGCTTCAGATTCAAAATGATGCCTTTTTTTTTTTTAATAAACATATCATTACATGAAGATTACCATATTAAATCAGCTCAGCGTGAAAATATACGGCAGAAAAGTGGCTCTATTGCAAAATCGTTATAAAATGCAGATGCCATGTTCCACACAGCAGTTCTGTAATTCCCCACGTATTAAACATTCAGGTTAATTCAGGGTGTGAGCTAATACACTGTATGTCCCTTTAACATACAGGGAGAGCACAAACAGTGCTACACCAAGGCATTGTGGAATAATTATGTCCAAATTGAAACATTAAGTAGGCTATTAAGACAATGACATATTCAGTAAAGGCAAGGGCATATTGTAGAAACTCCTAAATAGTAAAATCAGGGTTTAATAACAGCAAGAGTGTCCTTTTCACCAGGATGAAACATGACATATATCAATATTTGAAAGGTTTGTTTTGCTTGCAATTAAGCTGTGTGTGTGAAGACGTTACACTGAGTCCAGACGTACAGGAGAGAGCCTCAGTAAACCAGGTATTTGAGTTCAGAGTAGATGAGTGGAAACATGACTGTGCAGGCTCGGTACAGGATGGCTCCACTCTTAAATAAAGCTCGATGTTTGGTGCTCCACGACTCGGACTTGAAGTTGAAGTAGATTGCGTACAATGCCACGGCAAAGAAGTGTCCAATAAGGGTCATGGGTTTGGGTGTCAACCTGGCAAAAAATAAATAAATCCCTATGTCATTAAGTATGTGATTTTGTATTTAAGGGAATAGTTTGACATTTTGGAGAATAGGCGTAGACTCGCTAAGAGTGAGATTAGACACATTACGTAAAATAAATATGTAGCTACAGCCAGCAGTCAACTAGCTTAGCTTAGCACAAACAGGTAACAATTGCTTCTCACTGGTACCAGCTAAGAAATAGTCCAGCACATAATTCCCTCATATACCCACACTTGTTATTGTTACCTAGGGATGTGCAATAATCAAATGTTGATCCCAATTTCCATTTTGGCTCCTAACAGTCATAAAAATAATATAATCGGGAAAACGTTTTTATTATATTTTTTTATTTTGCATGTTACATTTAGTAAGAAAAAACCCATATTTTGTCTTGTGTTCTGAATGAAAAAAGGTTAAAATGGAAAAAAGTATTAAGGGACATTTTCCAGTTCAAGGTGTTTTCACTGTTTCAGTGTTTTATTAAGTTCAATAAATGCAACATCTTTCCAAAAGTCAATAAGTAATGTTCAATAATCGTGATTTTAATATTGACCAAAATAATCGTTTTTCCCATAATTGACCTGCCCTTATTTGAACACAGTTGGAGTCTTGTCGTCAGTGGGAGGTTGTGGACTTTGGACATTGCTAGGCTAGCCACGTTTCCATTCTTTATGCTAAGCTAAGCTAGCCGGCTCTAGTTTCATATTTAGTATGCCCTTCAGTGCCCTGCTACGTCCAACTACGCCCTGCTACGTCCGACTATGCCCTGCTATGCCCTGCAGTGCCCTGTTATGTCCTGTAACGCCCTGCAGTGCCCTGCTATGCCCTGCTGTGTCCTGTGTGCCCTGCTGCACCCCGTAACGCCCTGCAGTGCCCTGCTACGCCCTGCTACATCCTGTAACGCCCTGGTAGTGCCCTGCTACATCCTGTAACGCCCTGCAGTGCCCTGCTACATCCTGTAACGCCCTGCAGTGCCCTGCTACACCCTGCAGTGCCCTGCTACATCCTGTAACGCCCTGCAGTGCCCTGCAGTGCCCTGCTACATCCTGTAACGCCCTGCAGTGCCCTGCAGTGCCCTGCTACATCCTGTAACGCCCTGCAGTGCCCTGCAGTGCCCTGCTACATCCTGTAACGCCCTGCAGTGCCCTGCTATGCCCTGCAGTGCCCTGCTACACCTTGCTACACCATGAACTACTACAACTACTACTATGTCTAGTCACTGTTCCATTATCTTTATTGTGACTATTATTTCCACTGTTCATCACATTCCAACCGGCACCGTCAGACACCGCCCACCAAGAGCCTGGGTCTGTCCCAGGTTTCTCCCTAAAAGGGAGTTTTTCCTCACCACTGTTAAAACTAAATGCTTGCTCTTAATCTTATTACATTATTACTGGAATTGTTGGGTCTTTGTAAATTATAGAGTGTGGTCTAGACCTACTCTATCTATAAAGTGTCTTGAGATAACTCTTGTTATGATTTGATACTATAAATAAAATTGAATTGAGTACATACATGAGTGTGGTATCAACCTTCTCAGCGAGTAAGCACAGCAAAAAGCGTGTTTCCCAAAATGTCAAACTATTCCCTTAACCCAAGACTGCTTTGCGATGCAATTCCATATTAGAGAAATTCTGTCTTTCCTATGTTATTGTGGAGGCCATTATTTAATGCTTACACTGAGAGGAGTCCAATAGGCCCAGCGATGCACTGTCCGCCGAGCTTGAAGTACTGGAAGCAGGCTTTTCTCAGCTCAGAAAGAGAATCTGGTTAACACAAAACAGGCACAAGGACATGATGAGAATCCAAATGATGAAATTATTTTTTTTAATTTATTGCAGATTTTGACATTTGTACTTATTCAATGCAAAAATAATAATCATTTCTGATCCCCTAGTCAGTGTTTTCCATGATGCAGAGGCAGGCGGACACTCACTGTCTGTGGCTGAAAACAGCTCGTACAGGGCCTGGGCCAACACATTCACCACGAAAGAATGTGATGACTTGCGTTCCCAGTGGAATTTTTTCTTTGCCTATTGAGAAGAAGATAAAAAAGCAGTGTAATATTGCACACTGGTCTGCAGTCTCTCACCTACAGCAGGGGGAATAACAGCACAAGGCAAATGCAATGCAGTAGAGGCTCCGTATATACTGTATATACTTGCTTTCATACACATACAATATTTCTTTCATATTTTATACATTAGAGCAGAGATCTTTAACAGGGGGTCCAAAAAAACATTGATACTGGCCCATAGGTAAGGTAAGGTATAGCCATCCACAGATACAGTTCATCCTAAGGATTCACTGTGCATTAAAACATGATTTATAAAATCATACCAACAATTATTTTAATAGCGTAGTATTCTATGCACTAAAAATGTATGTATAAAGGCTTTATGCCACCCTTCATGTTATTATAGGCCCAGTTTATTATGCAACTTAATTTTATAAAATATATCCAGTAGAGGGTCCCTGATCCATCTCTCTCAGTTAAGGGGTCCTTGGCTTAAAGAACACTGAAGAGTCTAGAGAGTCTTTAATAACCGTTTTTATGTGAATGCTTTTACAGTTAGGGAAACAGGGAGTTGTTGGCATAAGAATGGTTAGATGTAGTCCCTGTGCGGTTACCTGCAGCATAGCCCCGTCGTCATAGAGATCTGGGATGTTCTTAAGCAGACTCCTCCAGATGCCAACGTCGTTGAGAGCAACACTCATCCCTCCTCCCGTCAGAGGATGCCTCATGTTGTACGCATCGCCCAGGAGAAGTACGCCTGCAAACAACAGACTGCTGTTTGTCTCTCATCCAAAATACATCACCAGTTGTTGTCTTTATTTTTTCCCTCAGCAATTTGTAATAATAAAATCCTCCAATTAGTGCCAAACACAGTGAACAGGAAAACAGGATGACGTCTGGAGGATGGATTTTAGTGTTTCTCCGTGCTTTTCTTTCAGACGTTTTGACAGTCAAAACCTTATGGGAGTGTTTAAGTTTGTCATCACTCATTACCAACACCATCATAGATCACTAGTGTTACAACTCCAATCCAACACCCACATTCACACATACAGACAAAGAGTCATATTTAAAGGAACAGTTCGACATTTTTGGGTAATAGGCTTATTCACTTTCTTGCCGAGAGTTAAATGAGAATATCGACGCTACATGCAAAGCTATTGTCACTAGTTAGCTTAGAACAAAGACTGGAATCAGTAAGAAACAGCTAGCTTAGCTCTGTCCAAAGGTAACAAAGGATGGATTTGTGAGGACTATGGTTAACTGCTCCTCAGATCTCTGCAGGGTAAATCCAGACAGCTAGCTAGACTATCTGTCCAATCTGAGTTTTCTCTCGTACAACTAAAACTACTTTTGAACGTACACATGTTCACCAAAACAAGTTCCTTCCAGAGGCTATTTTGCAGCGGCACCGTGGCTCTGCCCAGTGCTTAGCACCGCCCATAACGATTGTGATTGGTTTAAAGAAATGCCAACAAACCAGAGCAGTTTTTCTCATATCCCAGAATGCTGTGTGGACTAGCCAGACGCTCCTCCGCAGCGCTGTGGAGGAAGGTCTGGCAAAGCGAGACTAGGGTAAGACTAGCAGGGTAAGCCAATCAGAGGTAGGGCTGTTCATACCTTCGGCATTCTAGGAAAAAAACTATCGCTGCACTATTTCTTAGCTTCTTAGCTTAGATTAGCTTATCTTAAAATGGGGAAACATCTAGTCTGGCTCTACCTGCACCTCTAAAGCTCGCTAATTAACAACTTGTACTTTATTTATTGAATCCTACAAAACTTTGGGTAACTGTATGTAGGATTAAACAAATAAAATACCTTTGGACAGAGGCAGGTTAGCTGTTTCCATTCTATATGCTAAGCTTAGCTAACCGACTGCTGCTATAGCTTCATATTTACAGATTTGAGAATTGTATTGATCTTCTCACGTTACTCTCGGCAAGAAAGCTAATAAGAGTTTTTCGCAAAATTAACATTCTGTTAAATCTAAATTTTGCTCTATCAGGTAAAAAGAAAACACATTTTTGAATGTATTTATAAAACAAAGTACTAATAACTTATTAAAAATCCTTGGGAAGAGCATTTTTTTGTTTAACTTAAAACACAAACTAATTGCAAATTAGTCAACAACCAGGACATTTCTTTCATTTGTTTCATCATACAGCAATGACCATAGCGGTGTTCTACTTTCCAAGACGTGCATCATACTGTACACAGGCTGAAAGCAGTTCAATAGATTCTCTCTGGCATTCTCTAACAACACGCTAGTCAATAACACTTCAGTACCTGGCTTGTTGACAGGGGAGGGAGGGAGGAAGCTGGCAGGCATGGACCGGAGTCGATCGTTCTGTAGTGCCACCATGAAAGGCTCCTTTAAATGCTCTGAGGGAAAGAGGGAAAGAGAGAGTGCAGGCGGTCGATCACTCAGCTGTGGCTCTGTGGATGATAACCCAGAGGTGCACGCTGGGCACATGCACAAGAAAAAAAAAAAGCCTTTTCTTTTGGTGTCTGAATATACGTTTATCAATGTATCAGAGTGACAGACTCTGCCATTTCAGCTGGCCCTCTGTCAGGGTTACCAGAGCTGGGGCTTTGATATTTCAGCTGAATAGCAACATGAATGTCAAATCCTTCAACTGTAGCTTCCTTGGCCGTACACACAACAGCACAGGCAGCAGTCTGGATATATTCCTACCTACGCGGACGTCTGGCAGTACTGCCATAACTACAAACTTTGATCATTTATCACGCTACAGGGGCTCTTCCTCGGGCCAAAGGTCATTTTTCATCATGACTAATTACATAAGAATTAAACCTCAGAGATGGAGATATCCCGATCGGATCGGGGCCGATTTGGGCATTTTTTAACTGATCGGGGATCGACAGTCACCCAGATCACCTTACAAAAGTAAATTCTACACAATTCTAAGTATAAGTTGGTTTTATATGTGAGTTTTACAAAAATGCTAGCAGCACTAAGTCGCGGCGCCTGGATAGCTCACTTGGTTGAGCGTGCGTCCCATCTACGAAGGCTCAGTCCTTAATGCAGCGGCCGCGGGTTCAGTTCCGACCCGTGCTATATGTCATTCCCCCTCTCTCTCCCGTTTCACGTCTCAAGCTGTCCTATCAAATAAAGGCCTAAAATGCCCAAAAAAATCATCTTAAAAAATATATGCTAGCTGCACTAAGTTAAATGTTAAATGCTGAAGACATCTTTTAGTTACTTTGTTACTTTTTTAAACAAAAAAATGGTGTGCAGCTCTGTTGTCTAGGCAAATACAAGTATCGCATTGCAGATATTCAATATTTAAAAAATTGGATCGGGATCGGGGGCCAAAAAATCGGATGGGGACATCCCTACTCAGAGACATTCTCAAAATGAAGTTGTATCTGATCTGTCTGTTACCTGGCAGCTGAGGGTATATCTTCTCAGCCATGTACTCTGGGAGGTTACGAGGCATCTCGCCCCTGATGTCCACCAGCACTCTGGTTTGTGAGGAGGAGATCTGGTAGATGAGCACCGGGCTCGGGTTGGCCAGCACCAGCTCGGCATGGTTGGCTTTAAACTGGGGACAGTCCTGGAGAGGAGAAACAGGGATGGGTCCATAATGAAATAAATCCTGAGCCACTGTGAGATCAATTGGATTGAAAACATCTTGTTTTAATATAGAGGCCGTTTATTTCACTCGAGGTGGTGTCTGAAATTTGTAAAAGTTAATTAGTACGGTTTGCACACATTATTCATTTTCCTAGTCTCACATTGCCAGACCTTCTTCCACGCCCTGCGGAGGAGGGTCTGGCGTGCTCTGGTTTATTGGCATTTCTTTAAACCAATCACAATCGTCTTGGGCAGCGCTGCGCCAGACGCAGGTACGGTGCCACGGGAAGGAACTTGTTTTGGTGGAACATGTGTATGTAGGGAGGCGAGCTCTGGAATTAAAATGGCTGTCGAGTGTGTGATGAGAATTTTACTCAAAAAAAGATAAATATAATTTGAAACGTCGTCGATGTAGACTATTGATTTCCCAATCAAGCCTTATTCTTCAAATGCAAGTATTTATAGTCAGAAGTATCACAGATTTGAACAATTTAGAGCTGCAACTAATCATTTTTATTATCGATTAATCTGCTCATTATTTTCTCAATTAATTGATGAATAATTTTGTATATAAAATATCTGAATATAGTGAAAAATGGCCGTTCTTTTTACATCTTTTTACATCTATGTTCTATCTGACCAGTCCAAAACCAGAAGATTTTCAGTTTACTCTCATATATGAGAAAGAGTAAAAGATTGACATTTGACAAGCTGAGAGCAGACAATGTTGACTAAAATAATGAATCAACTATCAAAACAGTTGTTTCTGTTAATCGACTAATGGATCGATGGACTTATTGTTTCATCTTAAAGTAATTTCAGTTTATTTTCGGCAGTGTGATGACAGCGGTATTTACCTTCATAAGGCATCCAACAAAGTGAGAGGAGGTTTGAGCTTTCCCAGAGACAAGACTCTTTCTGAATTTGGAGAAACAGCCATCGGCCACAACAGTCAGCGCTGCATGGATTTCCTACAGGACACAGGTTCACACAGCCATCATACACACTGCATTAAATAGAATATTTGTTTCCATGAGGTGAGGGGGAATTGTTCAGTGGAATATAACGTTCTACATGTGCAGCAGAGTTTCCTCTTCTCACCTTGATATCTCCAGTTTCTTTATCTTTGTATTGGACTCCGGTTACACAGCCGTCCTCCTCCTGCAAATGGGTCACGATGCCTTCTACGAATGTGACACTGGGGGGCGCAATTAGGCAGTTAGAGACATCGCCTCCACATGCCAGAATAGCATGGGCAACATGTTAATAAAAAGCAACTGAAACAAATCAATGCCTATTTGTCATGTGGTCAAAATGCAAACTTGTGATTATTAATCAAGAGCTAATAAAGGGTAACTTTGTTGTTTTTGTTTTTTTAACCTAGACCCTAATTTACCATGGTTTTGTGTCTAAGTGACCACAGTCTGCAGCGGCAAAACAAGCTGCAATGTAATGTTATTGGGCAATTGTGCTCCTGCAATTTACGTCCACTAAAAGTGCTTGCTCTGCCACTGACAGGCTCCGATTATTGGGTGTAAGTGTCTGACAACATTATAGAAAGGATCCCTATGGAGGTCAACCTTTTTTTGAAGAGTAAGATCCTTTTGTTTTTTGTTTCTAACATGAAACTGTGAAAAAACACACCAGACTCCATTTAAATAAATTATCATTTTATCATCGTGAAACAAACTTAATTCAAAGTCGACAGAAACGAAACAAAACTATCAAAAGCAAACTTCCACTGATCCAACAATCACCACTCTGGTTTGGTTGAATTAAACCCTCAATTCACCCATTTACATGTAAAAATATGCTGGCTCTATACACGCTTAAAGTATTGTTTATTTAAGCCTGGAGAGTTTTGTGATGACAAAGATTGTTGTTCACATTAGTCACTTAGACAACAATGCAATGGGACAAAGGGTCCAGGTTGAAAAATACAAAGAAAATTACTCTTTAAGGCACTTTTAAGTAAACCTGAAATACATACTATTAAACTACATGAAAAAAAGCTGATAAAACAAAATGTGATACGACTTTCCATTTCATTAGAACTTTGAGTGTTAAGAACGTTAGTTTGATCCATTTACAGAATGAATACATTTATTACACGGTTTGGTTGAATTTGACGGCATTCTGTGACCGTTGCTAAGAATAACAGACCGTTGCCATGTATAGCAACGCTTCGGGATCCTGATCACCCTTTCGGGGGTTGTATCCGCTATAATGACCACCTCGCTCTACATTATCTTTTACGTATTGTTTGAACACATCAAAAAGGAAATAAGTCCAATTTCTGCAGTGTTTAGAGATCAAAAGTAAGTTGACATAGTCGGGCAGAATAAATGAGCAACATGCGAACAGCTTTTAAATCCTACTCCTGTTCCTTCTAACCCTCAGTGCTGTCAAAACACAAAGTCATCCAACTAGCCAGTTGCTCAGCTGCCATATGGACTCTTTTCCTATGACTCTACTCACTTAGGCTGGGCCAGGGCGCTTCTCCTCAGGCCCATGATGAATCGGCCGTGATGGAAAGCGCGTCCACAATGGATGCTGTCCTTCTCCTGAGGGTAGGGGATCTCCACCTCTGTGCTGCTCTCCATGTCGTGGATCACATAGCCGTTGACCAGATGGGCATCCAGACCCTCCACTGAACCTGAGGGCACACGTTAGTTCCACCCCACAGTCAGCCTGCTACTGTTTACATACAGTACAGTACGTGTGATCAGTGCATACAGACCAAATGTGCACACATCTGATCTGATGCGACGACTGAGTGAAAACATTTAAACCCATGACTCCATATTGCTTAGGGCTGCACCATTCCATCAAATGGAAATATTCTAGATGTATTCAGATTCATTTATTACACCTTTTCCACAAATTCATCCAGACATAATTGGTATACCTTTAGAAAGTTTGTGATATCCACTAGAATTCAAAATAAATGTCTGTAGTTGTGAACAACGTTTGGCTGCACAGCATGAGATTATAAAGAGCAACAGGTGAGGGTTCAACTGGCTTTTGGCTCAGGTTTGTCATTTTGTGTTTTGAAGTCTTTTTCATTTTTATACCATTGGTATTTTATTTCTTTTTTACTTGCTCATTTTGCTGTTCTGGTCCTTTTTTTAACAATTGTGTAATGTGAAGCACTTCGTCTGTGAAAGGTGCTATATCAAATAAATGTATTATTATAAACTTATTATTTAAAGGGGTTCATTGAAAACCAACATTTTCTGCAATGATTTCTCTTTTTTTCAACATTTTAACAACAATCTGCACCTGCAAGATGGACGTATAGAAAGCATAAATATTACAGAACAAAAGTATTATATAACAGGAATATTACCGTGGTATGAAAGGATATTTAATTTTCTTTTTTATCAGAGAGTAGGATGTAGTCCCTATGAACATTTAGGGAATATTTAAGGAATTTCTCATGTGAGGGATGATTGCACAGAGATTCTGCCGTTCACTGACTGAATTAATGTGCTGCAAAAATAGTTTTAGGCACACATTATCTACCCACTTAGATATAATTTACTTTGATTTAGTCAAGCTGGATTCATTTATTATTTGGATGATTTAAAAAGAAATCAGCCAGAGACTTGTTTTGGATGTGAGATTTGAGGAACTCCTTCATTCAAAAATGATGTGACTGTTTGTGTGGAACACATTTCATGTACATTGGTAAGACAGTATCATTTCATACATAATGTCCTCATTAAAACTATACAGATCACAAAATATAAAGTGTGAAGCTGATGAGAATTAGAGAAGTAGCCATTGAAAACTTGGTCTCAAATGGTAAGTATTTCTCCACTTAATAAGCAGCAAAGTTCAGGATAAAACATCTTTAGGTATTATTTTATTTTAGAGTTCAACACTCATCTAATCTGCTCCGATCCCATTGACAGCACCGGCAGCAACATAAGCAAACAACATCACCAGATTATGGATCAAATATTGCGAACTCTTATTGGTGCAGGGAAATATGTGACATCACATCACCTTTTCCAACTGAGCCCTGCCCACTTCAAGCCAGTGGCAAGAGCATAAGCAAAACAGAAAATACAGAAACCTCTCATGGGAAATAAACTTACAATAGTGTGTTCATGTACTGTAGTGTGAGTGTTCATCACTGATATTATAAGAAGCTGGTTGAGAAAATATGTATTTAGGGCCTTTGACCTATAGGAACTAAATAGGACTGCCCCCTCAGTTTGGTCTTAGTCGACTGATTTCTTTAGTCCATTAGTCATTTTGTTATGCCTTTTCATGCTGAATGACTTGTTTCCGAGAAATCTATGCACACATCTTTGTTAAACACAAGATTTAAAGTGGTGCTTTTACTTTGATTCCGTTTTTACAGATCTGTCAGTTAAATCAAATAATGATTAGTTGACAAAATCACATGAATGTTAGTCGAATAAAATGCAGAGGTGAAAAGTGTGTGTGCGGTAATTTTCTTTTCTTTTTGAAATGGATCTTCAGGGGGGGATTTAATTCCCTGCACCACAAAGGACATCCAGCTAGGGGGGTGTGCGTTGCTGACTATTCATACTGTGTTAAGTCAACTAAGTATTTCTTTAATCGAGGACAGCCCTAGAACTAAAATGATAAGGCAAAAGCGCTGACTATGAGGCCCTCTGGTCGCCATTTCCGAATGCCTAGAACAAGAACAAGGTGTGCCAGGGCTTCTGGTTATCCCTGTGGCCAATGAGAAGCTTTCGTCTTCATATACTTAACTACTTCATCTACTTCATTAACTGTGGCTTTTATGCGTATCTGTGTCAGATAGCTGGATAAGCTTGGATTGATCATTTCTTTATTTATTCCATTCCATTTTTACTTAACGTGTATTTATTACCTGTGCTGTTTCTGATGTTTAGTAGCTCGTTGTTTTAGTGACTGGTTCAGTGTGGCAGGTGGACCTTGTTTTCATTTTTGCGTTTGTTGCGGTCAGTGCTGTAATGTAATGAAGTACAAATACTTTGTTACTGTTAAGTATCATGTATGTGTACTGTACTTCGTTATTTATATTTCTGGAAACTTTCACTTTTACTTCACTACATCTCCCCTCAGCGTCTTCGTTACGCGTTATACTTGCAAGAAATGTTTTTGTACGTTGGAGTGAAAAATGAAAATCCTGTGTGTGTTTTTCTCTTTGTTGATGTCAGACTTTGAGTTTGATGTTTAAGAAGGTGTGGTAACCCTGAATATTATGCCTTTCTATAAGGAAGCCACAATAAAGTTTATAATCTAAGTTTTTTTTACTTTTACTTCTAAAAATCAAATACATTTAATATCAGAAAATTACTTTTGATGCTTAAGTTCAGCAAATATCAGATACTTTAAGACCTTTACTCGAGTAATATTCTAAAACTTATTAATTATTAATTCTTAACTTCTACCAAAGTCATTTTCTGGTAAGATACTTGTACTTTTACTCAAGTATTGCTTCCAAGTACTTTATACAAGACTTGTTGCGGTTGTTGCGCTGTCAATATTATATATTTGTCATGGTCCTTGATGTGATTTGATGCCTGCTGCAGATCAAATTTCCTTCGGGACAATGAAGTTGAAAGTTGAAGTTGATAATAAGAGTAATAATAATAATAAGAGTGACTGACCTTCCAGCCCCAGCTCTTTCAGGGCCCTGAAGCCTCCAGGCTGCAGCAGCTCTCCCACTATCCTGTCGGGCTCCTTCAGGTCCCTCTCCACCACCGTCACCCTCCTCCCGTCCTGGGCTAGGACGGCCGCCATAGCCGAACCCAGGACCCCTGCGCCAACTATCACCACATCTGGCTCGGGGGCCCCTGAGGGGCCACTGGCTGAGGCACTCTGTGAGCCAGAGGACTCCATGTCTGCTCTTTTCCTTGTTCTCCGACTCTGGAAACAAAGGAGCCAAGAGTCTCATGACGCACAGTCCAAACTGAACTGGACTGAAAGGCAAACATTGGAATATTTGAATTGTTTTATACTTCATCAATAACCAGCTATGTTCTTTGATTTCATTTGTATTCCTTAGATCTAGGCTACAAATACACATGAATATTTAAAACTTTTTTAGTTCAGAAATGCTTCAATAAAACTTCAGAATAAGTAGCCATGACTGTTTTTTTTCAGAGATTAAGTTTACAAACATAAAACATAAATATACTTCACAACGTTCAATGAAATGAAAAAATGATGCTTAAGTCTTCATTATTTGATCTGTCTTCCTGTGTTCCCAAGATTAGACTAACATGTTCGAGTTGTCTTACCTTTTTACAGCTGGTCTCTGCTTTCTCGCTCGTCTGTGCTGACGTTTGGGGGATTAAATTGTTGATAACAGGTAAAGAAGACAAGAGGCTCAGAGGCAAATGTAACACCCGAGAGACTCTGAGCTTCTGGAAATTAAAATACCTGACATATGATAGCAGCAGCCCGACTGTAAGAAATAAGGCTGCGGCCATCACAAGCTCTTTGTGAGCCAAATTCTGAAAGACTGTGTTGGACTTTTTGTAGAGGTATGTGAAGCTGGCTATTCCCAGGAAAGTCCACATCTCTTTGGATTAAAAAAAAATAAAAACGTATTAAAAAAGTATGCGGAAAATAAATCAATTAGATGGTGAAAGCGCTACTGAGAAACCAGTTTTCTTTAGGCTGTCAGAGAATGATCATGCCGTTAATAATTACTCTTCATTTAGTTTCTCAGATAATCCAAAATCAAGTCAGCCAACCCAAACAAAAGATTACCTTTGTGACATGATAACTTAAGCTCACAGACACTCGGAGGGATGCTGCTGAATATTTTATGATAATAAGAAACACGGACCACTTCGGATTCGGTGGTTTCACGTCCCGCCTCCTCCACAGTTCAACCGTCCAATCAGGAGAGACGTGACGGTGAGCAGAGCTCACGCTATCGGCCGATTGGACAGCCGCGCCGGCACTGGACCTCCCCTCGGCCGCTGATTGGACAGTCGGCTGGCAGGATGGTAGTATGATATGTGATGTCAGTGGAAAGGTGCGTGTTTCATTTCTTTTAGAGACAGAAGCTGAACGAGAGAGGGACCTCGTACAAAGATCGTTCATGTTTGACAGGATAACTCACTCTGTACGCTGGAAGTCTGGACCAGTCCTGTTAGGTTAAATATCATCTTTCGAGGTGGAGCACCTCGAGATGGTAAGCTGTTACTATGGCAACTAAAGTTGTGAATACAGAGAAAGAAATCACACCATGTAACCTGTATACATCCCAAAATCAACATTTTAGCATTTCTTATTTGTGTGCATTTTGTGCCCACTGAATGAAGTGTTTGTAACCACATGGTAAATCTGGCTAATGGCTAATATACAACGTAAGTAAGTAAGTCAAGTTTATTTATATAGCACTTATCACAGACTGAGTCACAAAGTGCTTCACAGGCCAAATAAATAAATAGCCAAAAAAATCAATAATCATAAAAAGCACAATAATTTACAGACGGTCACAGTAAAACACAATAGCATAGACTACATATTAATACAGTCAACAATGTTGTTAAACGAACGCCTGACTAAAAAGACGTGTCTTTAGCTGCTTTTTAAAAATGTCAGCAGAGGCAGCAATTCCTAAAACGAGAGGCAAAGCGCTCCACAGTCTAGGAGCAACTGGCCTATTTCAAAAGCTCTGTCACCTTTTGTTTCCAGCCTAGTAAGGGGAACATGTAATGACAACAATCTTGTACTGGATCCTGAATTTAACCGGCAGCCATGTGCAATGATCCATCTGAGTCACACGCTGGAGACATCCATGATATCCTGAAAAATGTGCAGAGTGAGAGCTCTTTTCAATAGCTTTTGTTTGGAAAAGGCTGTATCAAATGTACTGTATATGGATATTAACCAACTCCAAGTAGCCTACTGGAGAGACTTTTCCTGGTAAGTAGGATACATAGGCTACAAGATTATTAATCAGAGCCTACCAAAAATACAAACTGGATGTAGAATCTTATTTTTCTGCCCAGAACTAAAAACCTACTTGCAATCAGATATAACCTTCATTTAAAAGATTTTGAATTAAATAAGCAGATAAACCAAAATGTAACATTGAAGGCATAACACCACCTAAACTAACTCTGGACAGAGACCGATAGGCTACACACAGAGGATCCTCAGACTTACTGTGAGAGAACACACAGTATGACTAGGGGTAACTTGTTGAAACCTACTCTGCCTTCTCCTATTCTAACAATATTAACATACCAAATTCAGGAAAGGGAGAGAATAATTTACAGAATTATGAACCATGTATCTAAATATAAAAGGCCATGGGATAAATGGTTAGGTTATGAAGCCCAGCATTAGATAAAACATAGAGGGTTACATCATTAGACATGGGCAGATACAGGAAGGACATATTCTTTGTGGTGAAGGTACTTTTTAATATAACTATATACAATATACACACGGTGGTTTCTCTTTTTATATGGTTTTCTTTATTCTTTTCTGTTACAGCTTATACATTGTAAGATTTAAGATGTAATGTAAATAATAAGAAATATCTCTTACAATAAAGTAGAAGAAAATGTCTGGATATTTATCATTTTTAATTATTCAATAGTTAGTGTTGACTGGATTGTGGAAAGATAAACAGGAACATGTATTAACTGCATTGTGAATGTGTTTTATTACACAGTGGACTGTAGTCCTCAGCTAATATGAATATAGCCTCTCAGTGTATCAAACACTAGATGATATGTCAATAGCACTACAAATACATACTGATACACAGATTCCCAAAATGTTATGTTGAATAAGTCTGTCAGTTAGTCTGTCAAGGATACTTTAACATTTCAGCTTTTTGCTTGCAGTATCTTTATGGGTGCTTTTTTATTAGTTAGTGAAACAACTGCAATCCCAGTGGGATGAATACAGCTCTCTACCTTTCTGACACTGTTTGACGCTCTGATGTGTTTCACCACTGCACCACGCAGGACAGCTTCTATCTGTGTCAAAGGTTAGTATGTCCTATGCAGACACAGGAGAGTGATGCTTCTATTATATGTAGTGATTAAAAATGCATTCATGTTTTTCTTGCTTCCCTGAAGTTACTTTCGGCTCCCCGTTCTGCTTGATGAAGGCCTGAAACAAAACACAAAGCCTTATATTTTTAAAGGTCCTATGACATGCTGCTTTTTGGGTGCTTTTACAGTGAGGAAAATAAGTATTTGAACACCCTGCTATTTTGCAAGTTCTCCCACTTAGAAATCATGGAGGGGTCTGAAATTGTCATCGTAGGTGCATGTCCACTGTGAGAGACATAATCTAAAAAAAAAAAATCCAGAAATCACAATATATGATTTTTTAACTATTTATTTGTATGATACAGCTGCAAATAAGTATTTGAACACCTGTCTATCAGCTAGAATTCTGACCCTCAAAGACCTGTTAGTCTGCCTTTAAAATGTCCACCTCCACTCCATTTATTATCCTAAATTAGATGCCCCTGTTTGAGGTCGTTAGCTGCATAAAGACACCTGTCCACCCCATACAATCAGTAAGAATCCAACTACTAACATGGCCAAGACCAAAGAGCTGTCCAAAGAGACAAAATTGTACACCTCCACAAGGCTGGAAAGGGCTACGGGGAAATTGCCAAGCAGCTTGGTGAAAAAAGGTCCACTGTTGGAGCAATCATTAGAAAATGGAAGAAGCTAAACATGACTGTCAATCTCCCTCGGACTGGGGCTCCATGCAAGATCTCACCTCGTGGGGTCTCAATGATCCTAAGAAAGGTGAGAAATCAGCCCAGAACTACACGGGAGGAGCTGGTCAATGACCTGAAAAGAGCTGGGACCACCGTTTCCAAGGTTACTGTTGGTAATACACTAAGACGTCATGGTTTGAAATCATGCATGGCACGGAAGGTTCCCCTGCTTAAACCAGCACATGTCAAGGCCCGTCTTAAGTTTGCCAATGACCATTTGGATGATCCAGAGGAGTCATGGGAGAAAGTCATGTGGTCAGATGAGACCAAAATAGAACTTTTTGGTCATAATTCCACTAACCGTGTTTGGAGGAAGAAGAATGATGAGTTCCATCCCAAGAACACCATCCCTACTGTGAAGCATGGGGGTGGTAGCATCATGCTTTGGGGGTGTTTTTCTGCACATGGGACAGGGCGACTGCACTGTATTAAGGAGAGGATGACCGGGGCCATGTATTGCGAGATTTTGGGGAACAACCTCCTTCCCTCAGTTAGAGCATTGAAGATGGGTCGAGGCTGGGTCTTCCAACATGACAATGACCCGAAGCACACAGCCAGGATAACCAAGGAGTGGCTCTGTAAGAAGCATATCAAGGTTCTGGCGTGGCCTAGCCAGTCTCCAGACCTAAACCCAATAGAGAATCTTTGGAGGGAGCTCAAACTCCGTGTTTCTCAGCGACAGCCCAGAAACCTGACTGATCAGAGAAGATCTGTGTGGAGGAGTGGGCCAAAATCCCTCCTGCAGTGTGTGCAAACCTGGTGAAAAACTACAGGAAACGTTTGACCTCTGTAATTGCAAACAAAGGCTACTGTACCAAATATTAACATTGATTTTCTCAGGTGTTCAAATACTTATTTGCAGCTGTATCATACAAATAAATAGTTAAAAAATCATACATTGTGATTTCTGGATTTTTTTTTTTTAGATTATGTCTCTCACAGTGGACATGCACCTACGATGACAATTTCAGACCCTCCATGATTTCTAAGTGGGAGAACTTGCAAAATAGCAGGGTGTTCAAATACTTATTTTCCTCACTGTATATAGACCTTAGTGGTCCCCTAATACTGTATCTGAAGTCTCTTTTATATAGACCTTAGTGGTCCCCTAATACTGTATCTGAAGTCTCTTTTATATAGACCTTAGTGGTCCCCTAATACTGTATCTGAAGTCTCTTTTATATAGACCTTAGTGGTCCCCTAATACTGTATCTGAAGTCTCTTTTATATAGACCTTAGTGGTCCCCTAATACTGTATCTGAAGTCTCTTTTATATAGACCTTAGTGGTCCCCTAATACTGTATCTGAAGTCTCTTTCCCCAAATTCAGCCTTGGTGCAGAATTATAGCCACTAGAGCCAGACAATGAGCTTTCCTTAGGATTTAAATGCTATTGAGGAGGAGAGAGGGGGGCAAGGTGGAGAGTGGGGGTGTGGCCTTGACCAACTGCCACTTTGCTCGTTTGAAAGCCATGATGCCTCTCTCTCATGGGTGGTCCAAATTCTCTGGGCGG
This sequence comes from Sander lucioperca, assembly GCF_008315115.2. Classification (NCBI taxonomy): domain Eukaryota; kingdom Metazoa; phylum Chordata; class Actinopteri; order Perciformes; family Percidae; genus Sander; species Sander lucioperca. The sequence goes on along the minus strand of NC_050182.1, from coordinate 21,047,054 downwards.
GCAAAGCAGAGAAAGGGGAGGTAACCTTTCCCCTTATGATGTCATAAAGGGAAGATTCCAGATTGGCCCATCTGAGCTTTCATTTTCTCAAAGACAGAGCAGGATACCCAGGGCTCGGTTTACACCTATCACCATTTTCTGGGCTGGGGGAACACATATTAATGTTAAAAAACCTCATAAAGTGAAATTTTCATGCCATGGGACTTTAAGACCATTGACACTCTCTTACTGTAGATTTCTACTCAGTTTATTACACTGGCAATAAACACATGATAACCTCTTGAGCAAACACACTGAGGAAAGTCTGAGGTGCAAATAACCCACTGACTGGCCAAAAAGCAATGTTCACAAATACTGCTGGTTATAGTTTTAAGCAGCTTGAAATGTGAAACAATATACATGTGGCAAATGATGTATTAAGTCAGTTACTTAGACAGGGGCGGAGTGAGGGGCTGGCTTCTGGGGCCCCAAATCTTTTAGGTTTTTAAAATAACTTGAACTTTGTGTCATTTCCCCCTCGGTCTCTCTGACGGACCGGCAAATCAATGAAGCAAACGTTCTATTACTGAAGTAATGTCACAATTAGTTTTAAAGATTAGATACAAAATACGATGGAGACTCTCCAGGATGATTGCTTTCCTTGGCAATTATCACGTTTTTACCAAATGATGCACAGATTCTTTGGCATTCTATTATCAAATGTCATGAAAAATAGTGCATATGGCTGCAGTAAATGGAGCAAGCCCTGAATGTTTACAACGTCTGGCTCTGCCCCTGCTCTTAGACTAGTATGTTTTCCATATTTAAAGGACAATTCCGGCGCAAAATGAACCTAGGGGTTAATAACTCGTGTCTGAGTCGACCGTTCTCTGGGATATGTTTTCATGCTAATCGAATGTGACCAGTTTTATCGTAAACCCCTAATTAGCTTATAACGCTAGTCGCCAGGGCACTGGTAAAGTTAAAAGAAATCTCTATTTCTATACCACTAACAAGGCTCAAAATATCACCACACTTCCACGGTAGCATAATGAGGGTCCCTGCATGTAAACCAAAGCATTGAGAACTTTGTAAGTGTACAGACAGTTTATTAAAAAGATAGTTTATAAAGACAGTACTGTTCACGTATACAGGCAGGCGCCATCTTGGGAAAACAGTCACGACCAGTCGAACGCTGTGCAATATATTTTAATAAACAGATATAATTCATGCATTTCCATGCAATTACATTTCACAAAACGTAATTCCTGTCGACCCATTGGGAAACCACGGACCATGGGAGATTTCAAGTGACAGTTCAGCTCACGTTGCACGGCGTTCGTCGTTTGACTGGTCGTGACTGTTTTCCCAAGATGGCGTGGTGGTGCTATTTTGAGCCTTGTTAGTGGTATAGAAATAGCGATTTCTTTTTACGATATTAAATAAGACAACAGAGATGGTTGTGCAGAAGTAAACAAGTCTCTAACAGTCTTACCTCCATTTCCTCCAAGGAGGCGGAACCTTCCTCCACTTTCTTTCCAATGCCATGACTGTAGCTTGAGTATCGCTCCTGTTTGAATCACACATAATAAGAAGTCAGAGACCAAACATAATGACGGAGGTCTCCTAATAATACTGTACCTGGAAATTAAAGTCTATTTAAACAGGGATTTTCTGTGAGCTGCACACATACCTTCACCATACCAGCGAGGAGCCCGTCCTCAATCATGCAAACAGCATTTCTGAGTCCTCTTGCGAAGGAGTCCATGGCTCCGATGTGAGAGATGAACAGGTCCTCCAGGTCTGTGGACTCCCGGCGCACCTTAGCATCAAAGTTCAGGCCTCCTGGCTGCAGACCACCTTGTTCAACGATGGTCTGGAGGAGATTAATTAGACACTAAAGAATCACTAGGTCCCTGTTTCACTATTCTCATCTATACTCTTTTATCTTGTATAGGGCAGAGTGTGTAATAAACATGTATATGAACATTAAAGCTGCACTAATCAAGCACGTAAGAAGCTGGGTCCAGGCTAGTTAATGATAGCCAGACAGATTATTTTAAGGGGATGGAGGAATGAAGGGGTGCCGTCAATTCAGGAGTGGGCTTGTGAGATGGCTAGGGTGGCGTTGTTTGAAAAAATAAAAAAATGCCATATAAACGGTTTGCCAGACTGGATGTCTACACTAGTAAATGGGGAAAGTACCTGATCTTTCTGAAGGACTCCTAGGAAGTTTTATGCTGGGGAGAGACGTGTACGATGGGCTCATGGTGTTGTCATTTATACATATGTTTATTTGGTTTATTGTCTATTTTGTTTATGGTTTGGAATATTGTAGTGCTGAACAGTGCTGCACTAATTAATATTTTTACATTAACAATGAATCTAATGACTATGTGTATTAGAAGAGGAGTCCCTTCTAGTGATGAACACTCCAGGAATTATTACAGATTCTGCAGTTCCCTTCAGCTCTACAAAGCTTTTTAGCCTCTTTTGCTGATTTTATTTTTTGGTTTTCCAGCTAGCAACTTCTTTATTAGCCCTGTTCACTGCTACAAACACAAAAAGGCTCAGATAAACCCACTGTGCTGTACCAGTTAGCACAAAACAGCAGAAAGACAAAGTTAGCAGCTAGTTACATACTGTATTTTTCCTGGAGTTGGTGGAGACCAAAGCAGAGCCAAATGAAGAGTGAATACTTACATTTACCATGTGAACAAAAACACTGGAATGGAATGCTAAAATTGCTTTGTGTCTGTGTAAATAGGAAAGTGTCTGCTAACTTGCTGAACTTAACCATGCTTTTATCTTCAGTAGACTTGACTACTGTAACGGTGACTTTACACGTCTCCCTTAAAAATCCATCAGACAGCTGCTGCTGATTCTGAACGCTGCTGCTCCAGTCCTCACTACGACCAAGAAAGTGGATCATATCACTCCAGTTCTGAGGTCTTTACACTGGCTTCCTGTCTGTCAAAGAATTGATTTCAAAATAATACTGTTGGCTTATAAAGCACTGAATGCTTTAGGGCCAAAAGACAAGTCTCTCAGGTCGTCTGCTTTCTGTCCCGAGTCAGAACTAAACATGGAGAAGCAGCGTTCAGATTTTATGCTCCACATATCTTTTTGATGCTGCCTTTTATTAATTGTTCATTGTTTACACTGCAACTTTTATTCTTGTATTTCATGCCTGTCCTATTATTTTTTAGCTGTTTTTATATTCTCATCATTATTATTATTATTATTATTATTATTATTATTATTATTATTATTATTGTTTTTAATTGCGCTTTCATTTATTTAAAGCACTTTACCTTGCTGCCTGAAATATGCTATGCAAATAAAGCCTTTAATATATAGTATATAATATATAAAATATATAATAATTGCCTTTCCTAACACATTTACCATATCAACTTCATACAGTGATAATAATGTTGCTTGCATAGTTGTTCCGCTGCCCCCATGTGGCCAAAATATCAAACAACACTGCTTTTACCAAATCATTTGTCTTATCAACCTTTGCTAAGTATATTAGTATTGCCAGCTAAAACTTATTTGTATCCTTCCAGTGTTTGAGCAATGTCACCTTCTAACATCAAAACCTAACATATTTGGCAATAAACTGAGTTCACCTTCATGACCAAGGTGGTGTTCCTGATGTCCATGGGGAACTGGTCTGTGTCCCAGCCCAGGTCTGGAGAGCCAGTGTTGGCGTCAACTGAACCCAGCATGCCAAAGCTGTCCATCAGCAGGCAGAGATGACACAGAATGTAATACTCACAGTGTTCAAGATGCTGTGTGGATGTGTTAAAATTGCGATGCAGTAACAGCAGTAAGTAAAATGCCTCACGCAGAAGCCATGACAACATCATGTTCGTAGGAGTGTCCTGCCAGGGTGGTGTGGTTGGGCTCGATGTTCAACTTAAAGTCATTCTCCAGACCATAATGCTTAAGGAATCCTATGACACTCATTGCATCTGTAGAAGAAACACATGGAACATATAAAATGCATCATTAAGACTGTGAGATTACAAAGCATTATTGGTTTACCTTACCATAGTCATACTGGTGCTTGCAGGGCTCCTTAGGCTTAGGTTCAATAAGAAACTGGCACTTCAACCCAATCTTCTCTTTGTACTCTGGTGACAAATACAAATACAGACATGAAATTGAAAGTGTGCCACATCCTGACCAAAACTCTGATATGGAATTAAACCCATATTCATGTCATAGATACGAGATAGATATATATATATATATATATATATATATATATATATATATATATATATATATATATATATATATATATATATATATATATATATACACACACACACACACACATACACACACCGGTACCGATACCAATAACGTAACTTCGATACGGGTTCCTAAACGATACTTTTTTCGATACCAATTTTATAAAAGAAATTACAAAGTTACGGCAGAAATCCTTTAATTTATGTTTCAGCTCCTACTACGTGAGAGCCCAGTCTCTGTGTAACATACAGTTTTTCCTGCGTGTCTCTAGACAGCCAATCACAAACATTATTAGATCTTGTTAGAAGCATGCTGCATGCTGATTGGCTCACTGACGCTAATGAGATTTACTCCTTTAGGTATTAAAATTGGGTATTGAATGACGAGGCATTTTTTGATACTCGATACTTTAGAGGCAATTCGGTCAGGGCCTAAAAAGTATTGAATTCGGTACCCAGCCCTATATATATATATATATATATATATATATATATATATATATATAAATAAATGTATATAATTGCTGAATTATCAACTGATTTTCAAGCGGTTTGCAGCAAAGCCGGAGGCGGTATATATATATATATATATATATATATATATATATATATATATATATATATATATATATATATATATATCTATCTATGTATTCACGTGCACACTTACTGACAGCCATTTTGAAGAAGTTGGCCATGTGCTTCAGTTCAGCAGCAACATCAGTATTGAGGAAGGAAAGGAAACCTTCCCTTCCTCCCCAAAACACTGTCGAGACAAATATAAAATGATGTAGCAACATTGCTGCATTGGAGAAGCGTATCAATATTTTAGGCACCATCCAGTCACTCATACCAAAATTTTCTGCACCCAGCTTCTTGGCAGTATCAAGCCCCTGCTTAACCTGAGCGCCAGCGTAGGCCAGAACATGACAGTCAGGGTTGGTGGCTGCACCATTCATGTACCTGTCACATGAATCAAATATATCATGATGTTTTTACAGGCTAAATGAGCAAGAACCTCTTTCCTTGCTAATCCCCAGCATTTGACTGTCATCTTTTCTGAATTAAACGCTGACCTTGGGTGGGCAAAAAGATTGCAGGTGACCCACAGCACCTTGATTCCAGTCTGGTTCTGCAGCTGGAGAGCCAGGTCTGTTATTTCACTCAGATTCCTGTTGGACTCCTCCAGAGTGGAGCCCTCAGGAGCCATATCCCTGTAGAAAACAGAGGACGGACATTGTTCAGAAAACTGTAATACACATCATCTTGCTGGTACTAGATAGATTAAACTAACAACAATTATTTTCAGTGTTGATAATCTGTCGATTATTTACTCGATTGATGGATTACTTGTTTGGTCTATAAAATGCCAGAGAATGGTGAAAAATGTGAATCAGTGTTTCCCAAAGCCCAAAATGCTGTCCTCAAATGTCTTGTTTTGTCCACAACTCAAAAGATATTCAGTTTACTGTCACAGAGGAGAGAAGAAACTAGAAGATATTCACAGTTAAGAAAGATGGAATCATTGAATTTGGACTTTTTTCTCTTAAAAAAATGACTCAAACAGATTATCGATTATTACACCCATTGGTGATTATTTAATAGTTGAGAAATAATCACTTTATCTTTGCAGCTCTGAGATATATAATCTAATAATCTATTTAAACCATTATTCACCTACACGTAAAGTACAGGTAGTTTGATTATGCAAGCTCAGATAAATAGAATAAAGAAAGATGATATTGAAACCATAGAAATAGAATGAGTAGAACAGACAACACCATTCAAATCAACATAGTAGGATTGTCAGAGCCATTTTTATGTGTGCCGTTACCATTGCAAAGAACTGTAACCGGTGTAGCCGGCTTACTACTACATAGAAACCGACTTGCAGAACGTCATGGACTCACTGTGGTGAGGTTTTTGCGGTAATACGTATGGAGAGCCAGAGTAAATGAGTAAAATATAACAACTTAACGCTTCATCCACACTCTCTTGTCAGCGTAGGAATGCACATTGCTATCGCCAGATGAGTTCACTTTGTTCAGCTCATTTCTTTAACCAGTGTAGCATTAAAGCATGGCAGAATTAACAAGCTAGCTAACTTAGTACTTTGTACTAGTCAAATGACCACAGCAAACACTTCAATGTCAGTTATACTGATTATATTTCTATGCTTGAAAATCCAAAAAAAAAGAATGAAATGGTTCATTACCTGTCATGAAATGTGTAGTATTTCACCTGTGAAAAGAAGCAGAAGTCACAAAGGAAACATACGGTATAACATTTAATAAGCTGTGTGTAACTATGACTTTCGGTGTAAAATTGAGGTGATTTCCCTCACACCAAGCTTGGTGAAAAACTCAAAAGCAGCCCGGAGTCGCTTCTTGGCTGATTCCATAGGAGCTCCTTCATTCCAGGGCCGGTGGAGGGTCGGAGACCCAAAAAGATCAGCTCCTAAAAAAGATAACAATTCGAAGAAAGACTCTTGACCCTTAATTAAAAATGTTTTTTGTATACAAATCTAAAAAGATATAGAAATTATAATAGCACAAACCACAATAGAACGACAGTGTTCATGTGTGTTTACAAGAGCCTATTCATTAGGTAATGCTTGGACCTCATATTAGTCACCACCAAGCCTCCATACACAGACTGTCTGATGACTGATGATGACTAATATCAGTGTTGGGTAGTTACAGTAGCCTACCAGTGCCACAGAAGGAGTGCCAGTAGCAGACTGAAAACCTCAGCCAGTCCTCCATCTTCCTCCCCATCAGCACCTGCACAGACAAACACAGGTATGCAGTATGTATCATAATGGACGTGTGTGTGTGTGTGTGTGTGTGTGTGTGTGTGTGTGTGTGTGTAAAACTACAGTGTCCCTAATACAAACCAATGCAGCAAATGCCACAACACGACAGCATTAGTAAGACGGAATTTCATTTATTTGTTTTTTGAATTGAAACGAAAATCGAAAAAAAACATGCTATTTCTGTTTGATCGTTTCTTGGTTCAAATGAAAAAACAAACTATTAAAATGTACCCATTTGTAAATTACAGACAGTGCAACCAATCAGGACGAGGATAAGTGTCCAATGTGTACCTACCCTTTCCATTTCAGTCTTACTAATGCTGTGGTGTTGTGGCGAAATGCTTTCGCCTTGTGGGATTTGCTGCCGTAGTTTGCACTTCAGGACCACCGTATAAACCCCTACCTCTTCTGCATTGTAGTGTTTGAAGCACATGACATCTCCAGGTCCAGCACTCTGTAAGTATGGGATCTTCGGAATGCCTGTGCACCATGAATGTTGTTCAATTCAATGAAACAAACACACATTAATCTCCTTTTGTTATGTGACATAGGGAATACATAGCAATGAAAGTGATTTGGATAAGAGCACATGATGATACTATACTGTATGTGCATCAAAAAGTATTTTTCACACATTTAAGATTGTAGGACATTTGAAAGGGTAGCCTACAAAACATATACCAATTCATCACCTACTGCAGTTGCCAGAGGGTACGTGGAAAGATTGTGGAGTGAGTAACCCAACTAATTTGAAAAAATATCAATTATGATTTGATTAAAAGAATATATACACATACATACTAACATTAAGTCAACTGTAACACCTAAACACATAATGTGTTGCAGTTATGTGTAAGAGTAGTTAGTGAAACGTAGTTGGCAAGCAAGAACAGAAATCTAAAACGTTAGCTTAAAATACATGTTACGAATAAATAGCTAAAACTAATGACTTAAAAAGGTACACTGTGTAGGAATTTCTCCCATCTAGCGGTGAAATTGTATTTTGCATTCAAACGAATAGTGCTCTCTAGCGCCTCACTTTTTCAAATGCATGTTGCAACTACGGTAGCAGTTATGTACCAAGAAGCTATAACAACATGTCTTCCAAGTTTTGCTTTTTTGGCGACGAGGATTCCTTCTCCTGTGGCTCGGCATAAGTATGATCCTCCATTATGAACTAAAGGGCAGTGACAAGCGCCTCTCACTGATCTCCTTCTACGTTTCAGCTGGTTTCAGTCACGTGACGCTGGCTCTGAACGAAAATGTGTTGTGGATTAGCTAGACAGGTAGGCTAGTGCTCTATGTCCCTCTCAGTGATTATAGTTTTTCAAAATGGCGAAACGACATGGAAACCTCTGTCACTGCCCGGTGTGAGTCGAGTGCAGATGTGAGTTGCGCATGTGTCACTTTGCGACAAGTAGCCAACAAGAACCTGCTAATGAGAGACTTCTGTAATGTCAATACAATAAAAATGGACCTACATAACGAAGTTGGTTCACTGCTGGCTACAAGTTAGCAATCAAACACAACAAAGGCTGTCACTTGAATGGCGTTTTGAGCTAACGTTAGCAATCAAACAATCATAGATAGCTAAAACATTTTTGAAATGATTTCCATCTTCTGTTATTGTTTGTAGTGAGACATGTTTATTATTTTATGGATTTCACAAATTTCAGTATGACACGTTATGCTGTAAACCGTTTAAATCTGAGCATGCGCAACTCACATCTGCACTCGACTCACATTGGGCAGTGGAAGCCTCCTTGGACTTGCCCGTCCAATGTAAATACAGATAAGAAATTAGAAATTAGAAAGGATAAGTCAGATCATTGGCAGAGGTCATTTTACACCAATGAGGATATATTTATGAATGAAGACATTGATTTTAGCTAATAAAAAACTTAAAACACTACACAGTGTACCTTTAACTGTTCAAATAATTATCTAAAAGTAGCCTATACTGGATAAGTGGTTGATACACTCAGCTTCACGCAAGTATTGCCTACACTATAATACTTTGCTGACGGAAAATGAACAATATCCACTTTTATATAATTAATACTGTTCAGGAACCTACATTGGGACTCGATGAAGGGGATTTGTGAGTTCACCTGACGTGCCCCTGTAGGGGTAACTGTTACCTCAGCTCAGACCAAAAAAGGTTGGGAACCACGGTCTACTGCACTGTCACAGACGGAGTAACGTTACAGCGGCATCTGCTCCACAGACAGGCATGTGTCTGGGCAAACTCTAAATCACGTGGACTGTACTTTTGCATTACAAGGCCCCCCCATTGTTCAAGAGTCGCTGCAGTGCAATACGTGCATTACGGACACTTTATGTCCACAACATACACACAGAGAGAAACACAGCAGACATTGCAAACAGAAATATTAAGATTTACCCGAGAAGAATTCCTCCTGTGTTGCCATTTCTGGATTAAAACTTGTACGGTTCCTGCAAGCAGCCTGCAAGTTTGTCTACGACGTCCTTCCTCCAAATCACAGGGTGCAGTTCCCTGCTTAACCACAAGGTGTCACTATAGCACTCTTTAAACCCGAGTCTCAAATATGGCCACATTGCAATTACATGTATATTTATGTACAGAACATAATGTCAAAATAAAGCAAAAATTGTTTTCTATGTATTTCCAATACTTTTTTTAATGGAATTTTGTAATGAAAGTATGGAATGAATTACTCTTGTTTTTCTCTACCTCTGTGTACTGTAAATTAAAACGTGTTTTAGATAATGATTTAATTATATTTGCAATTCATTTGCAAAACAACCTTGAAATTCCATTTGACACTTCAATATGCCTGTGGCTACATCCTGTAGTTGTACCTCATACTGTACATACATACCTCTATTATGTAAGGTGTAGCCTGTTTTAGTCATACTGTCATCATTTATGATACTTAAAATGTATAAAAAATATTCACAAGTCAGTGTTAAAGTAAACAATAAACTTACAGCATTCTGTTTTTATGCACCACATGTATCTGGAGCAGACTTCCATTAGACCTGAGGTCTGCTCCAACTCCGTTTGTTGGCTTAAGGCTTAAGACTTTTCCATCTTTTTTTTCAAGACTATTTTTTGGGCATTTTAGGCCTTTATTTGACAGGACAGGTTAAGATAGGAAAGGAAAGAGAGGGGGAATGACATGCAGCAAAGGGCCGCAGGTCGGAATGGAACCCACGGCTGCTGTGGTAAGGACTGAGCCTCTGTACATGGGGCTCACGCTCAACCATATGGGCGCCCCAAGATTTTTCCATCTTTATCTCTACAGCAGCACCTCTACATTCTCCACAGTGAGGACAACAATATATTTTCACTACTGCTATATCAACTTCCGTGCACTCTCCTCTCATGGCCTTTGTGCAAAGACAAAAGTGAAGTAATGAGCCATAAAATGATAAATCACTATCTCATGATGCAATGAGGGTCATAAGTTACTTGCAAACAATACCATCTGATGCATGTTCAATACAGTATGTTTATTTCAATTACAATGGTGCTTTTATAAAATATCTGATGCAGAAACATCAACAGAACTGTAGAAATGATAACAGGATATCATACACACATAACCCATAAATACACATTAACACACTTTAAAAAAGTACACATTATCCTTTCGAGCCTTTGGTCTGGAACATATGCCAGGTGGAAACAACAAAACATTTGCAGAAGAAAAGTTCTCTGTGCACCATTGAAGCCCTATCATGGCAGAATATAGAGTGCACACATGACGCCGTTTGCCTTCTCCCATTATGAAAGAATGTTTTGCATCGTTTAGGGCTTTATAACCCTGTGTAATCCTAATGGTTGTCCATTTCCATAATGCTAAAGTTTTTGCATAAGATAAAGATAGTATGGAAGGCAAAACAAATACATCCAAGCACCAGGCACTGTAGAGTGAGGCACTTGAGCACCTAACACCTCTGGTTTGGCATCATGATGTTTGGCACATGAGGGTGGCGTTGCACTTTGAACTGCGTGTGTGTGTGTGTGTGTGTGTGTGAGAGAGAGAGAGAGAGAGAGAGAGAGAGAGAGAGAGAGATAACAAAAGCCCTATCCAGGCACTGCCACCGTCACTAGGTGAGTTACATTCATTCTCCTCATATTTACACCTCCACCATATAAAGTACATACTCTTGTAATTTGAAGAGTGATTTTTGAGATGCAAGTCTGAACTTGTTGATCTCGACGATATTACTGAACCAACAACAGGGCTTCCAGTCTGTCGAGTCATGAAAAAGTGCTCCATTTTTGATTCCAACTTTATTGTTTTCTACCATGCAGCACTTGCACTCTCTTGGTTTCCTTGGGCTTCATGAGAGTGGTGGAGTGATCCTGGGCCGGGCTGATGAGAAGGGGAGCTGCTATGATGCGGAGGAGTCTGGCTGGCCGAGCTCCTTCTTCTTCTTCTTTTTCTTCTTCTTTTTCCCGCTGCAGGGCTTGCAGACGCAGCAAAGGATGCAGGGCGAGGCCAGCAGGAGGAGCGGAGACGTCACCAGCACGATGATGCTGACCCCCACCAGGATACCCACCACCTGAAGAACAACAACACAGCAACATCCTTACAGCTGCTCTACTCAATAGTTTATATCAACACTGGATGAAATGATTCAAATGATTATGTGTAATGTGAAAGGGGTGAAAGAGAAGAATTATCACCCAACTCTACAGCTCCCTTCACCTCCACAGAGCGTTTTTAGCATCTTTCAGCCCAATGCTTAGATTTTTATGGCCACCAACTTTACAGTTTTGGTTCAGTGTCACTGCTCCCATCCACCTTGTTCTTCAAATCAACATAGCAGAATGGTCAGAGCGGCAGCCATTTTTATGTGTACCGTTGCCATGATAACTTCTGTAAAAGCCGACTTCCGGAAAATCGCAAATGTGAGGTTTTGCAGTAATGGACAAACGAGCAGTGGAGTAGTAGTCTTGCACTGCCAGACCTTCCTCCACAGTGCTGCGGAGGAGGGTCTGGCTAGTCCACAGCATTCCTGGATGGGAGAAAAACGTGCTCTGGTTATTGGCATTTCTTTAAACCTTAAGCACCAGATGGCACAACGGTGGCTCTGCAAAATAGCCTCAGGAAGGAACTTGTTTTAGTGGAACGTGTACGTTTAACAGAGAACTCAGATTAGACAGATAGTCTAGCTAGCTGTCTGGATTTACCCTGCAGAGATCTGACGAGCAGTTAACCATAGTCCTCAGAAAGCCACCGGAGTTCAAATTACAACACAAAGAAAGCAGAAGGTAACGGACATCTGGCCGCAAAGAAGCATATCCGGCGGCACCACAGCAATCCCAGAAGTGGAATGTCTTGGATATAGACTGGTGGAGTAGTAACGCTACGAGGCAGAGAGCCAGCCGCTAAAAGAGTCAAATTAACTTAAAGCGTAACTCTCGCCAAAATGCAACCTAGGGTCTTTTTGTGAATGTACCTGAGCCAAACTTCCATTTAAAAGCATATTTAGGACGGAATCGCCACTTTTAAGATTTACCGTATTCTAGTTTTCAGTCAAATGGCCTTTTGAATGGGAGTCCTAGGGGCACTTTTATGCTAGCCTCAAAATAGCTATTTTTAAACCACTAAGAAGGCTCGACACAACATGAGACCTTGCTCCAAGTATCACCAGGGGCTCTACACCTTAATGAAAGCATCGACAACATTGTTTGTGTACCCAGAGTTTACTAAAAAGAAAGGTTTTGAACAACTCACTTTAGCAGTTGTTGTTTACGCTATCCGCCATCTTTGTCAGTCAAAAAGTGTCGATCTGGATGGATGGCGGATGTACTTTTCATCCATCCACACAACGTTCAGAACACTTTCAAATAGGGCCATGCCCTTTTGGGAGACAGGAAGTGTGTACCATTTAATACCATTGGCACCGCTTGAAATGTGCTATCTTTAGTTATAGACAATCTTTGCTGCAATTAAAGGAAATTTGTAGCAGCAGTTTGTGTTTGACCCTTTCCCTTCGACATGTTTTCAAAGTTAGGTATGGAAGAACTTGACTTGCTGGAATGGTGTCTGCGAGCCAGGCCTTATCACCCAACATCAGTGTCTGACCTCATAAAGCTGTTGTGGCTGAGAGTGTGCTGTTATAGCAGCATATTAAAAGCCAGGGTTCGGGTGTCCACATACTTTTAACCATGTTGTGTATATACGTAGTCAGCATAATCATATATCACATTATTTTGAATCTAAATTTAAAAAATTTACTGTTACCTCTGCACTTTGCACACAGCTAAGAAAGAGCTACATTGACAGAGGAATTTGTGGCAAGCAGATTGTAAAACCTAAAGGACCAGTTAGGCAAGGGTGTAACCAACTTTGTCATGACTTGTTTTGCAAGGAACAACTGTGCTGTTGTTCTTCAACTCTCCAGATACTTAGCAATGCAGACACACCGAGACACAATCAGGAAGTTGACTGCAAACTTGATACTAATCATGTGATAATGGCATCAGAGCAGGGCAAGTGGAAAGAAAGTAGGTTTGGCAGGCAATCGTTTTCTTAAAACGTCATTAAAGGGCAGGAATTTGAGATTAGCGCTGGGATTAGTTCAGCTTAATGTCTGATAAAGGACTATTTGGGCACACTAGGGAAAAACAAACCACTTACAACAAGCTAACGCAGACTTTATGGGTCTTTGAAAGGAAAGTTGAGAGTTGAGTTATGCAGTGTTTTCAGCTTTTGTTTAAATTTTCATTAAAGTGTGCAAGAAACGAGCCAGAATGGAAGCTTTACTGCTCTGCGTAGGTTCCTGTAATGTCCTCACTGGAGAGTATTCCAAAAGTGACTGATTCACAGTGCAGCTGGGATGGAGTCCAAAATCTATAACGTCCAATCCTGGTAGTGTGATGGCACAGTTTTATTAAAATCAAACCCATGCACGGAATAACTGACCACTCACAGATGATTGACTCTGCAGGCTAATACATTCAGACAATACCCAGAAATGAATACTGTCTGCTGAGTGACCTCACCTGCGTTCTGTTCCACATAACCGAGGCCCTGGAGTGTCCCAGCTTGTTTCTGCACGGCCCCTTATCATAATGCCTCAGGAAGATATCACCCTGCAGTTACAAAACACACATGTTAAGACAAGAAATCTACTAACCAGCAAGGACATTCACACAGAAACAGAAAAGATAGTGAGGCAGAACTTGGCTATAAAACCCAGATGGCTAGGCAGTATAGTTGTTTTTCAGCTTGTGTTAAAAACCATGCATCACATGTGTGAGTTAGGTAGCAGGGGATACTCACATCCAGATTCTGCAGACAGTACCAGCAGAAGGTGTGTTTGCAGCTCTTGCACAACATCTGTGCACAGCCCTGGTTCCTTTCGATGTAGATACCACACATAGGACACTGCTTGATGGGCATATCAGAGTCGCTGTTAGAGCGGGCCCTGTGTATCCGGAGAAAGACACAGGAGAGACATCAGACATGCAGTTAGCAGGGCACATTGGAGCATGATGAAGCCATGAAGGCCTCAAGAGTCTCCAGGCTGAGTGTGAATTCTTCATTTAGCAGCTGAGTTTAGGGTCAGTGCTCACTTAGAGCTGGGTTAATTATTTTGGGATTCAAAGCTATGAGGGAAGTATGAGGGAAGTACAATACAGGGCCAGTGAAAACCCTGAAGTCATGTTTGAAGGTTTCAACGACCCAAGGATTTGCAACAAATTGCACAAGGCTGATTCTGACATGTTTTAGACTCATTATCTTTACACCTGAATCTATTTTTGTTTGGCCACCAAGCAGGACAACAAGCTGTGAACACAATGTTGAGATACTAACATCTTTTAAAGTTGTTACAGCTAACTGGATAGCACATTAGCATTCATTTGAAATGTTTGCCCATTTGACGAATGTAAGTCAAAATAATAAGTCTTCTTTTAGTTCTGATTTGGTCTCCACTTCCTGAGGGTGGTGCATCCCTGCTACAGTGCCAACTGTGTCTGCCTGTTATGGCTGGAAAACATGTTGAGAGCAGCGAGATTTAAAACCAAAAAGATGTGGGCCATAAAACCAAAGGAAACTGCAGTCAGGTGATAATTCTCTGTGGTTTTGGCACCACAGGCAGCAACTCCTTTCACATTATAGATAGTGTTTTCAGTCAGAGAGCTCTGGTGTCAAGTCAAGTCAGTGAGTGCTTTGTAGCGGGGATTAAGAATGGTAATGTCATTTTCCAGTGCCAGCGGCAGTAAAAAATAGTACCAGAAAAATTGTGTGCGTGATGAGAAATAATACAAAAAAAAATGTAAATCAGCATAGTTCATTGATAATGTGAAAAATCCTAGCCTATCTCTTCTGTGTCGACTGGAGAGAAAAAAGTAAGTGGAACGATATGTCACTCGCAATTAACAATCCCTGGAATAATCAAATGAAAACTAAAATGGCATTTCAGTATGATTGTCAGGCTAGTGTAGAGAGAGCTTCGAAACAAACAATTAGAATGTACTACAGTTTGAAAACCAGTGAATTAGATAATTATGTAAGTAGATAAAATATATGCAATTAGGGCTGGAACTAACAATTGTTTTCACAGTCGATTAATCCGTTGATTATTTTCTTAATAAATTGATCAGTTGTTTGGTCTAAAAAAATGTGGATCAGTGTTTCCCAAAGTCCAAGATGATGTCCTCAAAGGTCTTGTTTTGTCCACAACTCAAAGATATTCTTTCTATTGTCACAGAGAAGAAACTAGAAAATTTTCACATTTAAGAAGCTGGAATCAGAGATTTTTTTTATTTTTTCATTAAAAACGTACTCAAACCGATTAATCGATTATCAAAATAGCTGGCGATTAATTTGATAGTCGACAACTAATCGATGAATCGATTAATCTTTGCAGCTCTAAATTAGATGAGTAAACAAAATTTGAAAATAATATATTTTTTTGTTGGCTCGTCAGACTCCTTGTCGCAGTATTTCTCAAATCCTGGCTATGGCCCTGGTACAATAACATTGTGTTTTGGTGATATACTATATCATGCTCTCGAGTTCAAAGTTAAACTTGATCTCCTTTTATTTTCCTCATGCCTGATCCATCCTCCACAGCACCACTGCAGACATCGCCGCTTCACTGCAGTGCAAAGGCTCCTGTACAGTGAACTACGTGGCTCGGTGCCCACCCTTCTCCTCCCTTTGGCACAGAGACAATGGAATTCCAATATAAGTCAGTGACTCCCCAATGACATCAGTCAGTCATGCAGAGCCACAGCTCAGAGCAGCAGTGACTACACAGAGGGCACTGCTGAGGAATACTAAGCTATTAATCCTGAAATAATGTTTATTGTATATTCAGCTCAGGGCCTTTACTGGGAAATGAGGAACTACACAGCACCATAATCTATTCAATGTAAATATCCTGCCACAATAACTCTCAGGCCTTTTTATATTACATAGAAGGATGGGATTTTCCTCGTAAAATAAAATAATGGAATTGATAGTCTACGACCAGTTACAGGGTTCAACAATAAGGGTTGCCCGATGGCCCGGGGCAAATAAACCTCCACATTGGGAGAGTTAAAAAAAGAAAGTTCCAATCATTTTTTTTTTTAATGCATGGGTCAAACAAATTACAGATAGAAACCACTGTCGCTCCGGCAAGTTAATTATTGCAATTAGATTTGATAGTTGTTTTTTTTTAAATAATAGCCTCTACTTTCATGAACTTGAACTCATCTATGACACTGTCCATAATATGTACATTGTAAATAAAGATCACATATTTACTTGAGTCTTTGTCATTATTGGATAACCACTAATAAAAAAACTATTTGTATAGGGGCCAGTAAAAATTGACTTCTGGAGGGTAGAATTTGTTTTCATGTAAAAAAAACCTTAACGTTGAACCCTGAGTTAAAGGTAATACAATATCTATAGAAAAAAAGAATGAATAGTAGTTGATAAAACCCCAATAATGCAATCATGATTCAGTCTGTTTGCAGCAGTAACAAATGTTTCTTTGTCTAACACTGTGTTCTCAGTGTCCTGAACTAACATACTCATCCTGCTTTCAGCACAGTATCGTTTTCAAAGTGCAGCTCAGACTCTGTGGCTGCAGGCCGTGGGCGGCTGACCAAATGGCTGGCTGACTGACCTGCTTTCATGAGAGGGCGACATCATGGGCTGGCGCTCAGGGCAGGTATGGCCGTCCTGCCAGGGCCCTCTGCACCCGGAGCAGAAGACAGCGTGACAGGTCGGGCAGGGCACAGCGGTGGGCTGGCCCTCAGTACTCAGCTGCAAACTGCACACCGCCTGGCATTCAAGCACCGGGCACCAGGCTTTACTGGGGTCCAACTTCACTCCTGCAGGAAGCAAAGAGGGGATTTGACTGTGTATTTCTGAAGCAGACATCAAGTAGCTTTAGATTTACATGTTACACATGAAATAAATGCATGTTTTGCTTCTCTAAACTAAAACTAAAAGTAATACTAGTAATACTACCTGTATCAGTACAATCAGTAATACTGGTCTGAAACAAGCTGAAACTAAATTACTCAAGTACTCCATCAACAGAAAATGAATTGACAACAATTGAGATAATGAAGTAATTTCGCAAAAGCCAAACATTCACTGTTTCCAGCTTCTCATATGTGAGGATTTGGTGTTTTTTAATGTTTTATCTCATTATAAATTTGGGTTTTGGACTGCGGACATGAAAATCAAGTCAACAGATTAATTGACAATGAAAACATCCTGCAGCCTTTAAGAATACTGTTACTCTTCAGTCTGAACTAGTTACCACGTTACAACTTTTGGGACATTGGTTAAGTAAAAGCAGAGGAAGTGCTTCTTTCAACGTGGTCCACTAATACTTTAAATGCCAACAGCTCGACAACAGAACTCTGACATAACAACAAACATAATGTTACTAGCAGCGTGTCACTTTGCCAACCTGCTAACACAGTTAGTAGTTCCATATCTACACACAAAAATTAAGGAAATATAAACATTAAAATATGTATTACCATTGATTCAATCATGCTTATCATCCAATAAACATTTGTAAAATGAGGTATGTAATGTACAAAAATAAATCTCTTTCTTACAATACCAACTGCACAATTAGCATCAGATTCACTACTGATAGCACAAAAAGTAAACTTAACAGACAAACAAACTTAAACTTTTGACAAAAAGCCACACTAGCGGCACTAGAGACTGTATTTACTAGTGCTTTGAGTGAAATGCTATGGTTAGCATGCTAACATGCTCCCTATGACAATGCTAACAAGCTCACAATGACAACTTTACACGTAACAATACTAATATGCTACTGCGTGTTAGCATGCTAAACACAAAGTACAGGTATAAATAGGTCAAATGTATTTTTTTTGGTGTGAAAATTACCTATTTAGAAAATTTTAAATTTAATGTTACACAACAAGACTAACAGTTGCTATGCTAGTGATTCTGGCTATACTTTAAGCACAGCTGTGGTTTGAGCTAAAAGCTAACATCAGCATGCTCATGACGTATGTGCTCACAAGGAGAAGGATAACATGCTGATGTTTAGCAGGTACCTTGTTCACCACCTTAGTTTAGCGTGTTAGCATGTTAACATTTGCAAATTAGTTATAAACAAACAAGTAAGGCTGAAGCTGATGACAATATCTTTAGTTTTCCAGGTATGATGACGGTTCTGGATGAAAAGTCTGAGAATCCCCAAAGTTTTTACAATTTATCCTGAAAGGCTTATCCTGAAAGGCACATGAATCTACCCAATTTCATGGCAATCCATCCAAATCTAACAAATCTATTGTTCTCATTTTGAATTTCTTTTCTATGAAGGCAAACAACCTTCTAAGTAGCTTATGAGGACAGGACACAAATACGAATGTGTAATACTTCAGAAAAATAAATCTGGAATGTTTCACAACCAAAACAAAAACTGAAGCTTTCATGATCCCCTTCACCAGCTCATACTTTCAATGTGAATCACAATAGAAGGAAAACATTGTTGTGAAACAGCCCGTACTTTGCACTTCTTTATACTTTCAATATTATGAGTCTTATGATTTATGTCCAGAGTAAACAAAAACTATTATTGGCTTTGCAGCGTATTATTTAATTATTACTATGCAACTGGGAAAGACCAATATAGCTACACGGCAAACTAAACCTCAGTTTGCAATTTGTAAATGTCAACAGAAACCTAAACAGTTATTCTCTCTCTGTTCCCAGGCCTCCAGTGCAAGACAGAGATAAAATCTGGTCAAACATTTCCACAACAAATGGTGCAACCAGCTACACATAGCTCAGTCAATTTATTAGCAGCAAAATGCTCACTACTTCAGATTTAACAAATCAGTAGCATGGACCGCTTGCAGCATTTGTTATTGAATGTCCTGCTGGTAGTGTTTGATTTAACTAAAGGTAATAAGACCACCGTTTTAAAAACCTCCTGGGTAAAACTGGACCACAGCAGAATAGAAAAAAAGAGCAGGAGGCCCCACATTATCCCAGGCATGTGATGTGAAGCTCAGCTCTCTGTGCTGCTGCTCAGTGTAATGACACCAGATAAAGTGTGACCTGAAATAGCCCAATTCCCGTCACCAGTCATCAGCATGTTAATGCAACAATACCTACCTCTCTCAAACTTCAGACGCTGATACAGCTCCACCTGTTCTTCTGGGGCCAAGCTAGCTATCTGCAATCACACAGCACAAAGACGGGCCTTTAGTCATGGTTTATTCACTCAGAGCTGTGGCGTTGAACTTTGTGTGCATGCAAGTAGTTTAAAGTCCAGGATCTTTTTCAAACCCTAATGGATAAATGCAAAAAATACATGATGGTCAAGATTAACATGAGGCTATTTTGTGTGGTTGCTGAGAAGCTGATACCTCTAAGATCATCCAGGATCAACTGGTTACCTAGCGACTGCAATTTGCTGCTTTATTTCTAAGACACCTCAGTAGTAGTAAATAGCCACTGAGAGAAAAAAGGGGGTTTATTTGCAACATTTTCTAAATTAAAAAAAAGGCTGTAAAGTAACAAGTATAATGTCATTCTTCAGTGGTAATAAAAGCTGCAAGATGGCATCTGCATATGATCAACAAGAAAGATGTTGCAAAGGTCTGCAAATACTGAATATGTGTTCTTAAACCAACATTGGCTCACAGTAAGAAATGCCAATTAGCCAACAACACAATTCTTTATTTCTTCCTGCAATCTTTTAAGACTAAAGACTAAAATAAGTATTAAAACTGCTTGCAGTGAATGTAACTTGCCCCCAATAATACTTTTTGTATCTAAGATCTGCCTATTTTCCCTATTGGAGAAATGGGGGATAGACATTCAAGAACGAAATGAATTCTACTTCAGATGGGAGTCTAATGGGCACTAGTTAAAGACGTTTCTTAATGCAGTTGCATTCAGACAAGAAAAACATTACAAATGAGGAACTGAGGAGCAGATTTGTTTGTGAATCAGCAGTTTAAGCTTCTTCTCTGACGTGTTTACCGTCTGGTATCTGCAATGTGTGACAGCTCTCGGATGCTTTCGCTTTCTGTCTGACTCTTACTCTTCACACTCAAAAGAATTCACTCACAAGTCTCAGTAAGGCTGGGATACACCATTTTCACAATAAGTAATCTTAGTTCATCCAGCCCACACAATAAAAAAAATATATAAAAAAAAAAGAAGTTTGCTTGCAACAATCTGGACGGGAAAAAAACTGCAGCAACTTCAATTCTGTAGATATTCAAATATATATTTATATACTGTATACTGTATATATCCCAAAATACATTTGAATAAAAGAAGGTTTTAGTACATGTTTGTGCATCAACATTATTTCATTATTTCTGTTCGTTATTTTGGCCGTTTGCTTTATTAGGTTTCACTCGTGACCTACATATCATTGGTTTGAAGCAGGGCATACCTCGGAGTCCAGTAGCACGCCAGTCTTTTGGCAGGCCATATCTGGGCAGGTGATGGGTGCACCCCCACCCTCCATGATGGCCAAGTGAACATACTGCTTCAAACACTGGAGAGGGAGAAACAAACAACACCGTAGCATTAGACAGGATACTGAATGGAACAGGGAGAATTTTACCATAGCACCCTTGTAAAAAGTAAAGTATATTATAATCATAAATATTATCTTAACTGTCCACACTCAGGGAAAATAATTTAAAAAAGCACACCAACACATGATAACATGACAATCTTCTCATGACAAATGAAGCAAGCAAAAAAAGTAGAAGGGGAAATGAGCTGTTGTACAAACAGGAAAAAATGAAATGCCATTAACATGAGTTTTTTTTTATTAGCGTTCACACGTCAAAAGTCATATGTTGCCTCAGCTATGAAATATGGAAGGCTAAGAGGAACTATGTAATCATTGCGCAAAAGCAGACAGTTTTGAGGAACAGAAGAAAAAAACATGTCACTTTTCTGTGGAAAAATAAATCTGTTGTAGAGGAATGTAATGTATTTTTAGACTCATCTGTACGTACGTAGACTTGTGCGTATCGTGTGCTTTCTCATAAAGCATGATGTACTGTTCATTCAAAAACTGAGCTGGAATCACAAACACAAGCACAAGTCTGTGCTCTTGAACCAGACTGGAGACAATATTTCAGGTTTATCAAATAGAGTTGACTGATAAGCAGGTTATACAGTATTCCTTTCCCTCCTTCTTCCCCTGCGATACTGTGTGTGGGTTTTATCTGTGTGACCCAGTGCGTGCAACAGTGACAAAGCTACCTTGAACAGAGATTAACACCTGCCACTATCTAGCAACCTCTCTGTGTCAGGGCACAACACCAACATCTCAGTTGTCAGTCTCAACATACAGTATGCCAGGAAGAAGGGCCCGCATTAGACTAGAACCGTGTAGAGGTAGAGCACTGCCTTGGGTTATATAAATGATACAGCTCGGTATTCTAGCGGTAGCACTTCTTTCTCATAAAAGGGAGCTGGAAAAATGAAACTTTTGTGATTTCCAAGAAGCTGTTGAAAATTCCAAGGACAAGACAAAGAAAATGTGTAAATGTGGGAGAAAGGCAGTCCTGTGTTGAAAGCACTGTATTACACTAAAGCTGTAATATGTAAGATTTGCCAATAACATTATCTACTTTAAGATCTTAAAGCAGGAAGTGGTGCTGCATTAAAAATGAGCATCCCTTCCAAGTAATTTAAACATTGGCGATCTGGGAAATTACCCAGAGAAAAGTTTGGTGTTGGATCACTGTTGTGAAATCTTGTGAAAGCGACTAAAAGCAAGACCAATATGAGTAGAAGATACTTGCATTTCAACCCAATATAGCCTGGAGGCACCCTACTCTGTTTCAGTAACAACGGTTCACAGGTTTGCAGTGGTGGAAGAAGTATTCCAATCTTTTACTTAAGTAACAGTACTAATACCACACTGTAAAAATACTCTGTTACAATAATTTAAATATATGTTAAAAAATAAAAGTCCTGCATATAAAATGTTACTTAAGTAAACGTATGTAAGTATCATCAGGAAAATGTACTTAAAGTATTAAAGGTAAAAGTACTCAAAGCGGAAAAATCCTCACATTTTGGTCGAAAAAGTGTTTAATGGTCTAATCATTTCAGCTGGACTTGTAGGCGTATATATTGTAAGGTAGTTTAATTTATAATAAAACATTGTATTTTATAAACTACATGTGTTTTGTGTGCAAGTAACTAGTAACTAAAGCTGTCAGATGAATGTAGTGGAGTAAAAAGTACAATATTTCTCTCTAAGAATGTAGTGGAGTAGAAGTAGAAAGTGGCATGAAAAGAAAAGGCTCAAGTAAAGTACAACAAATGTGTATGAGTAAATGTTCCTAGTTACATTCCACCACTGCAGGTTTGATTTCCATAGCAGCTGACGTGTCCTGTTGTGGTGTCCATGAGCAACCCTGACCTCCTGCACCACCTGGATATGAGCATTATCTACTCTAAATGTCTGGAGTAAACCGGTTATGTTTGTCTTTTCTTACCGCAGTGCAGAAGACACAGTTGCAGCTCTGCAGTTCCCCAGTGGTTGCGAACGGCTTCTCGCTGAGGCACAGCTTGCAGAAAGCCTTGGGCTCCGGCTGGGGGTTAGCGCCGGCCTCAGGGGTCCCTGGTGGCGAATCCCTGGCTTCATGGCTCAGGCTGGGACTCCTGCTGGCCATGGTGGGGCGATGCAGGCAGGGAGGGAGTAATCAGGCTGCTCCTAGCCCTTCTGCTGGGGACGGACAGGAGCTACAACTTCCATGTTCCTGAAAGCAGAAACAGAACTAATTTACACAAACTCACACTTCCTCTTTGCTACGGTTCACACAGCCAGTGCTGACAACACTGCACTGTGTTACTAAACTTAGCACAAAAAGTAAGGAAATTTGTGTTTGGTAGATTATTTCTCTGTGGTAACAATGCTTTTTGGCAATACATCTTATACCGTTGGAAAGCCTGTTTAGTTCCCTTTCAAATGGTGTCCCATTTGTAAGGAACATGCATTTGTCGGATGAGCAGCAGCGCTGAGTATGTGGATTGCGCCCATGAAAAATTTGCCACATCTTCTCTGCCAATGCCAAACAGCTTATTCTGCCATTGACTCGTTTGGTGTTTGGTGGATTGGATGATTCTGCCTACGGCAGTTGGATCATAGGGTCAAAGTGTGGAGAAGACGCAGAGAACGCTATGCTGATTGCTGCACCGATTGGTGGAGGCAGTGTGATGGTGTGGGGCAGCATCTCCCTCACTGGAAAAGCAGCCTTATCATCATTGGAGGCAATCTCAATGCAGAGAGATATAGAGATGAGATTCTGTAACCAGTGGCAATCCCATATCTCCACAGTCTGGGATTAAACTCTATCCTCCAAGATGACAACGCTCACCCCCACAGGGCGGGGTTTATCAGAGACTACCTCCAGAATGTGGGAGTGGAGAGGATGGAATGGCCTGCCAGCAGTCCTGACCTCAACCCCATTGAACACTTGTGGGATCAGCTTGGGCGTGCTGTTCGTGCCAGAGTGACCAACACAACCACGTTGGCTGACTTGCAACAAATGCTGGTTGAAGAATGGGATGCCAACCCACAGCAGTGTGTGACCAGGCTGGTGACCAGCATGAGGAGGAGGTGCCAGGGTGTTGTGGCTGTGTATGGTTCTTCCACACGCTACTGAGGCTCCTGTTTGTGAAATGAATACATTGTTAAATTGCCAATATGTCTTGTTTCTTCAAACTCCAATCATCCAATCCACCAAACACCAAACGAGTCAATGGCAGAATAAGCTGTTTGGCATTGGCAGAGAAGATTTGGCAAATTTTTCATGGGCGCAACCCACATACTGCTGCTCAGCCCACAAATGCATGTTCCTTACAAATGGGGCACCACTTGAAAGGGAACTAAACAGGCTTTCCAACGGTATAAGATTTATTGCCAAAAATCATTGTTACCACAGAGAAATAATCTACCAAACACAAATTTCCTTACTTTTTGTGCTAAGTTTAGTCATCTCTTCTGGTAACAGGCATACCAAGTGTGATGACTTCATCTCTCCCTAAGGCATTACATTGTCATTGTCTTGTTACCAGAGAGATGAATAAGTCACTGTTTGAAGCTGCGTGGTGCCTGAAGCAAAACATAATTATGTGTAATTACTGTAGTATTATTGATTACTCATCATGTCATTTTTTAAGGCCAAAGTCCAAGGTCTGTTTACGGAGTCTACAGTTATTGACCAGCTCCTCGTTCATTCTGACAGGAAGAATTGATTGTTGATCGTTTTTTAGTAACATGGTAAATACACGCTTGAGTAGCACACAGTAGCTTCTTGGAAGCTATTTTATTTAGCACATAATGTCAACATTGAGGTGAGTTACCAGGGGTAGAAAGATGGAAAAGACGGAAACTCGCTCAATTGAAATGAATGGTTTTTAAAACTGTTTGAAGTTTTTAGAATTGACTTCAATAAGAAGAAAGAGAGATTTGATTTCCAGCATAGGCTACATTTATGAACCATTTTTTTTATTTTGGATTTCAATGTTTCTGATGTTCAGTTCTTAACAAAGAGTGAAATGTCAAACTACCAATTTAGCAAGACTTAAAAGTCTACAGCCATGCTAGCAGCGCTATTAAGCTGTCCCTATACGTATGTCCTTAGTCTCGCTTTGCCAGACCTTCCTCACAGCGTTGCGGAGGAGGGTCTAACTAGTCCACACAGCACTCTGGGATTGGAGAAAAACGTGCTCTGGTTTATTGGCATTTCTTTAAACCAATCACAATTGTCTCTTGGGCGGTGCTAAGTGCCAGATGGAGCCATGGTACAATCCTGGTAGTAGAACGTTGTGTATATAGACTAATAATGTGTGTACTGCATGCAGAGCGGTGCTTTGAGCTAACATCAGCCTGCTAACATGCTCATAATGGTAGCGCTGAAATGCCGATGGTAAGCGCTGAGCAGGTATAAAGCTTACCATATTCACCTTTAGCATGTTAGTATGCTAACATTTGCCAACAGGCACTAAAGACGTCTGAGGCTAGATGAAAAGTCAGAAGATCACAGAGGTATTGCGATTCATATTGAGGGATACCGGAATTTGTGTACTAAATTTCACGGCAATCTTTTCAGTCATCAAGAAATGTCACGTAAGCAACAGACATTAGGATTCATCCTCTTGGCACCATGAACGTCTGCACAAAGTTGTGAGCCACTCCATGTAATAGTTGTTGAAATATTTCAGTCTGGACCAAAGTGGTAAACCAACCGACCTACAGACAACAAAAATACTAACAAGCTGTGTTACACTTTCAGCATCAATCATAAATGTAATCTGTGACTTCCACCTTTGGCTATTAGACATTATGCACTAGTTGCATACTTTGGGAGAGCAGGACAGAGGTTGGTGGATAACAAAGGCCTAATCTGGTGTTAAAGGCAACCAAAGTCAAAAATGGTCTCTTTGGTCGTGTCCAATCCCAAAAAGCATGAAAAATAATAAACTCATAATCCGGGATTTGCGTTTAATCCTGTAGATGACAGTGGTTGGACACAGAATGGGGTCACACAGGAAACTGTAGCGTTAAAAACACACTCTGCTGCCTGAAAAATCCCCCCCCCCCACACACACACACACACACAATATTCTCTATTTCAGCAGGCTGTAAAAGTTGGCAAGAAACTTTGGGGCAGCTCAATCAATACCACGCCACCACCAGTGTCCTACATTTTTCAGTGAGTGCTCTTTTATTATGTACTACCGATCGGAGGCGGCTTTCATGCAGATGACTGATAGTGGAGCTTGTGTAGCAGCGCATGTTGGTATTTCTGCACAGTCACGGTGTATCCTCCTGTGCTGCTCTAAGGCCGACGAGCTGAGCCGGATGAAGTCGTCATCCCACAATACTGTCAACCTGTCCTGTCCTGCCCAAGCATACACAGTCCCGTGGTGTCACATGGGAAAATAACAGGTGTCCAGTCAGCTTACTTAGCTGCGTAGAGACTCCTATATGTATTTAATAACAGTGTACAGTTATACATTACATTATTTTAGTAATCGAGTATTCTACCGATTTATTCCATCGATTAATCAAGTAAGAAATACTTTTGCTTTATAGTAAACAGCAATAGTAAATAAATATACAAAAGAGAGGTTTCCTTTTTTAGAAAAAGCAACATTTGTATTGCCTAAATTGCACACAATAACAGGGATAGATGCTAATATTATATATATTTTAAGCACTGGCCCTTCCCCTTCTTGCCTCTGGCTCTTTACACTGGATATGCAAAAGAGCTGTTCACTACCCAGAGGGTAAATGTGACTGTTAAAGCTAACAGCAGGGCTATTCAACTACACTGTTCAGGGGGACACATTTTCAGAAGCCTAATACACAGTGAGGAGAAAGAATAAAGAATGCAGACATCACCGGCATGGTCCGATGACATAATTCACGTGCATATTAAGCAGTCCTTCCAGAAAAATGCAGTCTCATATTAATTGCAGAGTTTTTTTTTTTATTGTTGCGGGCAAAAATCCTTGATTATGCGGCACGTTTTCTTAAAAAATGCGATGGAATATGCGGGATATTTATGCAATTTTATGCGATGAAATTGCGGGAACTTGCAAAAATTGCGGGAACTTGCAAAAATTGCGGGAACTTGCAAAAACTGCGGTTTCATCATGGCTTAATTGCGGGGTTTGCAGCTTTTCGATGATGTTCACGTTGCATAATTACGTCACTTCATAAAGTTCCCATGGCAACAGGGGAAAATGGCTGCTCTTGTGTGAAGTAAACGCAACATTTTTCAACTTTCTGCTAAGATATATGTGACTTTTTTGCAACGAAAATGCGGGGATTATGAAATCATGCAAGCCCTAGTGTACAGTGTAAATCAAAATTTAAAGGAATTTGAGATTACCTGGGTAATCTGTTAATAGATGAGGCTGTTGGAAGTGTTCTTACCACAGAACAACAGACAAATCAGTGTCGTTGCATCTTTGATATGATGGATATGAGGCAGTTTGATTGACTATGAACTGTATGAACATGCTTGCTCTTGGGGAAAATTGTTAAAGTGCTTTTTGGCTTTTTCCCTTTACTTTATTGTGTTACATATATTTTTTGTGCACGTTATAGGTTTACAAAATGAAAAAGCCCAAAGTCCACCCCAAAGGGACTTACCATCTCCAACAGAAAACACTGTTCACAAACTGCTCCAAACAGCTCTATTGTAGTCCAGCCTTTACTTCAGAGACAAATGTGGTCACTTTGGAACACACGTTATAATGCTCACCTAGCTGCTAGCATGGCACGCCCTCATACTCTGCTTCTGACTGGCTAGTAGTCCTTACCTAGCTACTGTCAGGACACGCCCTCATACTCTGCTTCTGACTGGCTAGTAGTCCTTACCTAGGTACTGTCAGGACACGCCCTCATACTCTGCTTCTGACTGGCTAGTAGTCCTTACCTAGGTACTGTCAGGACACGCCCTCATACTCTGCTTCTGACTGGCTAGTAGTCCTTACCTAGGTACTGAGCATGTGCGACTCCCAACAAAGATGGAACAGAAGTGAGAGGTCTCACTCTGTAGCTAAAACAGAGAGCTCAACACACAGGGTGAAAGGAGGAGCTGCAGCAATGTGCAGTACAACAAATATATGGTGTTTTTTGAAAATTAAACCATGTAAACCTATTCTGGTACAACCTCTAAATACAATTATGAACCTGAAAATGAGCATAATATGAGCACTTTAAGTCTTTGTAATCGATAGTGTGTGGTCTAGACCTACTCTATCTATGAAGTGTCCTGAGATAACTCCTGTTATGATTTGACACCATCAATAAAATTGAATTGAATTGAATAGATTTCATCAATACTTCATGGCTGTCTGATTCAAAATTCTAAATCTATTAAATGTCAATACAAAATGCTTACAACCAGAAGCTTCAATACAAAATGCATCACTATTAGTGGTGGCCTTCAAGACCCCCATCCTGACTGCAGTCCCTGCTTCTGAGCAAGCACTTAAATCAGAGAATAAGTTAGAGCTATTCATTAATCAAAACGCCCTTGTGTGCTATCAGATGTTTTTAGGCGTGGAGCTGACCATTCAGTGATTAGCAGTCCTGGCGGATCAAGGTTTAGATGGCATTCCAGCCACGGGGGATCAAAGCATCATTGTTGACCAGAGAGGCAGAAACGGAAAACCAGATCTGCCCGGTGGAAAGCTGCTGTTGCTTTTCACACAGGCTGCACTGTGTTGGAAAGGAGGCAGCTGGGACTTTGTGCTCTGGCCTGGGAGCGTGTAGCAGAATTTATATGGCATCATTTATACAGCTGCCAGCACTCCCTTTCTGCCGTTCTGGCCCAATAACCTGAGTGTTTTTGGGAGGCAGCCTAAAACAAGAGCACATAAAGTTCAAACAGCAATATGAAGTAAATGATGGGAGTTGGCAAATGCAAACCTTAATTTACTGTAGGGCTGCAAGTAACCATTCATTTCATTATCGATTAATCTGCTGATTATTTTCTCAATTCATCAATTCATCGTTTGGTCTATGTAATGTCAGAAAACTGTGAAAACTGTGTCATGTCCCATAAGAATCATCCCAGTTTCTCAAAGTCCAAGGTGATGTCTTTAAATGACTGGTTTTGTCTGTCCAAAACCTAAAGACATTCAGTGTAATATGATATCAAACTTACTTTCTCGATTAATCGATTATCAGAATAGTTGCCAGTGATTTTTCTGTCGATCAACTAGGCTAATCGTTGCAGCTCTAATTTACTGTACGTCAGTTGAACCAGAATCTGTGTGATGGGTATTGAATTAGATTGCAGGGATTTAAAGGACAGGTAGTCTATATTCCCGAAGTAATAGCCTATCGTTGTTGTGAGATATGCATATTTCCCCACAATTACCCCGAGGTTAGTATGGTATTGTTTATGACGAAGCAACAGTGTAATGTCTCATCTGTTACAGTGCATTTAAACAGACCACACATGAAATCTGACACATGTGCATATCCCTCTCAAGGTTGCATTCTCGTATGGGTCCTGACGCATTAATGGTGTAAAATGTCATAAGGTGTAAACATTTTTGGTAATGGAAGGTCTATGTGATGCAGACAAAAGTCAGAAGAGCAGAGGAGAGAGGAGGGACCTACCTTGCCTGTGGACCACTGGGTGTAGGAGCTGCCTGAGTCCAGATCCGCAGCCGCAGTGCTCTCACTGTGGCACGGACACATGTGTTGATACAGTGCGCTGTTCTAGCCTAATAACCTCTGCTGTCACCGCCTAATTCCCCTGGCACTCCGTTACCGCGTCTCATACAACGCACCGGGCTTAAAGAAAAACTAAACACATGTTTAGTCGTCCTACTCGCTCCTGTTCTGTCCTGTGTGTATTAGCTAATGTGTCTGCTCAGGTCCTGCGTTCCGTTTCCATCCAGGAAGCTGTGGCTGCTCTCTGCTGAGCTCCACTCTTGACTACTCCTGCTGGTTATTTCACTGTATTCATGCTGCTTTCAGGCGCAATCGGAAATATGGAAGTCACGGCGTGAGCTGCTCAGGAACGAGTGCTAGTAAGCCTATAGGCTATAGAGCCCCGAAACTGACAATAAGAAAAGGTTATCAGACAAGTAAAAAATATAACTAAATACATAAATAGATAATAGGGCTACTGTTAAAAAATCGTGTTAAAGGAGAAGTATAAAGCTTTTACAAGTAATTTTTAATTATTTAACTATCTTGAATTAGCCTACTTTGGCTTGTCTGAAAACCTAGCCTATATTTTTTCAGTTTCAGGCCTTCATAGCTTCATAGAAACATTGCTGCTTCGGTAGGCTACCCAGTCAGATTAGTTCTGGTAAATTCATAACTTCTTCCTGTAACTGCTTACTCAGCAGCATTTCAAAATATATAATAAAATAATAATAAAAAATGTGAGTTTAAAAAATAAATAAAAATGAAAAAAAGTATAGAAAGTATTCTCATTATTTAAAAAATCAATGCAAAAAAAAAATAGAACTGCAAGCAGTTATGACGGGGCCCAAGCCACCAATGCCAGTCGCCCCCGACACCCTGGGGAGCGCGCGAAAGCGGAACCCGAAGCCGGGCGGTGGGGCGGCAAACGTCAGTAAATATCGAGAGGTGTGAGCCGCGACATCTGCGGTACGTCGCCGTTGGAAACGTAGCGGTTAACAGTTCATCTCCATGCACATACAGACTACCTTTAACAATGCTCTACAATAAACAAACTTCTTAACCCCCCTGACCACAGGGGACAGCAGAGAGAAATGAGAGAGTGACTGAGAGAGTGGAAGGGGGAGGCAGGTGTGGTGGTTGAAGGAGCAGGGGAGGTGGTCAGGTTGTTGCAAATGGTGTCATAGGCATCATTTATGTTTTCCTCCGTGGGTGCTCATAGGCGCACGCCCTTTAAAAAAAAAAAAAAGTAGTCAAAAATTGTTTGCATTTCAGAACCTTAGGAAATGGACAGCGGCCGATGCGAACACACACGCCTATTAACTCGATAATAAAGCCGTAAAGTAGGTTTCATCTCAGGACAGCGCCACTTCTCACAGATACAGATAGAATTGGAGATGAAAAGTTTAACTGACACGTATCCACGATCAGCTTCGTGGGAAATTAAGAATCAATGCCATCAACATAACCAATCACACTATGACAGACGCTCCACTTAGCACCAACTGCAATGTTTAATTGTAAATGAATGTAGCCTACTGGCAGTCTGGCACACGTGGGTGCTCAGTATTTTCCATGGGTGCTTGAGCTCCGGAGCACCCACAGATTCGGCGCCTATGAATGGTGTTGATTTTTGATTGAAAAAGTGAGAGAAAAGAGTTGCATTTGTCTACTGTGAAGGTTGTAGAAACTTTGTCAAGTGGGTTAAGAAGTTTGTTTATTGTAGAAAACTAGGGGAGCACACAAAAGCAAAAACCAAAACCAAAACGTAACGGTAGGAGGCAAACATCAATAAATATTGAGAAGTGTGAGCTGCAAGGTCTGTGGTAGCCTACATTCCCATTGCAAATATGCCATTTAAATTGAGTAAAAGGCCCAAAACTCGTCTACGTTGATTATAGCGCCCCCTAATGGCCGATCTTCGCCAAATTTGGCACAAGTTTCGTGTTGATTGGATTTACTGTGGCAGAGATATTGCAATTGCAAATTTTCCATTAAAATGCATTGAGTTATTGGCCAAAACAAATAAACATTGCTTATAGCGCCCCCTAAAGGCCGATCTTCACCAAATTTGGTACAGAGCATCGTAGTGGGATCTTGAACTCTAGTTATTTGCTGATAACATTTAATTTGGCCGAGATATGATATGTGTGTGGTAGCTAGCTAGGAAAATGTGTTTGGTCGTCAAATGCGCATATTTTAACGTAGCAAAATTCCTTGAGTAACTTTAGGTTACGTCCATCTGGAGATGCTACGTACCAGGTTTCGTTCATTTTTGGTAGGTGTGGTCCATGACCCATTGTCTATCTACCCTGTAAATTTAAAGTTGTTCACATTAATGTAAGTGGTAAATTTAAACGTGGGTCCCATAGGCCACGCCCACTTTGACCCCTCAGTACCCCACTCTAGGGTTGGCCTCAGGAGTGTCCCTAGATGGTACCCATCAAATTTTGTAAAAATCGGATGAGCCGTTCATGAGATATAAACTTTTTGTACTTGTAGCGCCCCCTAGTGGTCAATTTTCGTAAAACGTGTGGGGGACCTCCAGAGGGTCATGTCAAACAAGAATCTAAAGTTTGGCGTTGATAGCATTTATTTTGGCCGAGATATGGCAAAGTTGGTGTTTTCATAGTTAGCTACACAAATTTGTTTGTGCGTAATATGCGCAACTTTTATCTTATCAAAATTCTTTTTATTAACTTTTTGTTAGGCCCATCTGGAGATGCTACCTGCCAAATTTCGTGCCAATCGGTCGCATGGTCTAGGAGATCGAAAAAGTAGGTTTTAGAGAAATTGCGATTTTTCACAAAAGTCTAGGCGGAAATGGGCGTGGCCTATATCAGGAGATTCAGCTGGATCCAGGGAACGCGTGGATATGTGTATTTTTAATGTGTGATGTAGGTTTGGGAGTTATAGGGCCAAACGTGTATCTCTGCTATAGCGCCACCTAGTGGTGGACGTTTTTTTGTCTGAGGTCCTTGCGGAGTTTTAGACCAGTCCTGAAAATGGCAACCCCACCTTATATGGTTTAGGCTGTAGTCGGAGTTTTAGGCGGAGAATAATAATAATAATCCAAACAATTCCACAGCCCTGCTGTGCGAACGGTGTAGCTCTTGCTACCGCCGGTTCTTCCAGACTCGGGCTTGGACCCCTATTTAATAAATATATTATAAAATAAAAAGTAGGCCTACTTAACATGATGAAAAAAAATAAAACGTAAACATCGGTCCCCTCAAGTAGTAGCCTAGTCTACTTCTGAGACGCAAACACCCGTTTTCCGTGAAAGCAAGAAACTAGAAATGATATGTTTTATTTATTTTTATTTATTATCTTGGGTGAAAGCCTTGTATGTCCAAACAGCATGTAGCCTAAGTTACGGATCTAGTTTCGCTTACATCCATTTGTTTTATTAATCCTAACATACTGTGCAGTACCAACGTAGGATAGGCCTGCTTGGAATTAGGAATATACGAGGTGCAGTGAAGGCATCAGAACAGAGCTGGTGAAGGAACACCAGCGATAAATAGAAAAATAGCCAATGTGTCCAAACAAAATAATTGTCTGAAGTAATGTATCACATAATCTCATATTAAATAGCAGTTGCAGTATTATTGTTGTGTCAGTCAGACTGAAAGTCCTTTAGCGGAGGAGGGTCTGGCAAAGCGAGACTACACACAAACACAAGTCTCGTGCAAGCGTTTGTAGGTCCAAAACACGCGTAGTGACGTACACTCCCACGCTGTCAAAAAGACACGAAGGGGCTTCAAGAGAGGCCGGCCTGATGAGACGGAAAACCCCATGCACTGGGGCTTTCCTGGACAGTTTGTTTTCCTATATCAGTCGTTGCAGTCGCTTTTAAAATCAGAACTATCTTACCGCACCGCACGAATGATGGACGACGCTGACCCCCTAGCTCCGAGTCCCTTCAATAACAGCAATTTAAAAGTGAAAGAAAGAACGCCGTTCAATCAGGTAAGATTTTTCTTTTATATTTTCCCAACTGACACCTGTTTAATGTTTTCCCCATTTGTAGGCTACCTGGGGTATTAGGTGTGGTAGCCTACACATTGGACCAGATCTGGACCTGGTCCAGTTGTGGTCTACATATGAAAAAGAACAGTGAAAGCTCCCTTTTATTGCATTTTCACAAATAGAATAAAGCTTTAACAAATCTGAAAGTGCGTTTTTAAGAATATTTAGCCTCTCTGGGATAATTTGGTCCAGATTTCTAGACACTCTAGTCTAGGTGTAGTGGTTTTGGATCTGGACCTGGTCCAATGTGGTCTAGATATGAGAAAGAACAGTGAAATCCCCCTTTTTATTGCATTTTCACAAATAGAATAAAGCTTTCACAAATCTGAAAAGTGTGTTTGAGACATAATTAATAATTTACCTTAATGACTAACACAAGAGGTTAAAAAAACCGGAGGATCAGTCACTCAGCATTGTAATGGTGTTTTTCCATTACTTGGTAGCCTACCTGCTTGAGCTCGACTCGACTCGCCTCGACTCTATACTACCTTTTTTGGTTTTCTATTCTGATAAAAAGTACCTGGTACCTGGCAACAGGTACTTTATTTATGGCGCTTTTCCACATGGTACCTGCTCGACTCACCTACCTGCCTTTTTTGGTTTTACATTACGAAAAAAAGTCCCTGGTACCTGCCAACAGGTACTTTATTTAGTACCATCTCCGTCAAGGTTCCAAGCAAGCTGAGCTGAGGCGATACCAAATGGTGACGTGAAAGCGACAGAGGGGGGTGTCCTGAATAAACCCGCCATTTTTAAATAGTTTAGCCAGCTGTGTGGTTTTTTTTTTGCTGCCTCCAGCTTCTTTAGAAACTAAATGTGTCTTCTGGCAAACAGCCACATGCTGAGAGTCAAAAACAACACACCTTCCTCGGTCTGTGTGTGTGTCGCGTTAGTTCACGTCAGTTTCCTCCGGGATCGCTATGGCGACCAGCCACGCTCACCTCACGCATGAGGCGGTACTAAATCTGCAACGGAAAATGGAGGACGGGGCACCGCGGTTGAGCCGAGCCGAGTGGGTACCATGTAGTGGAAAAACGCCATAAGTTATGTTTCCCTGCTGAATCGGAAGCTAACTTCAGCTTTAGGTTGCCTTTTAAATTTCCCCTTAAAGCAATACTATGTAACTTTTCCCGCTTTGGTCCCCCCTACAGGTTGTCTCATTGGAACTACAGCTCGTCCAGCGGGAAAAGTTACTTAGTGTTGCTTTAACCACCGAATCGCAAGCTGCGTGCAGGTCGGTGCGTTTTTAAGTTTTTAAAGTGAATCAAAGTAACCAAAGACGTCAGCTACAGCTAGCCTATGTAAATGAATTAATTATGTTAGGCCTAGCTCTTTGATTATGCACAGCGAGATGGAGTGAGCGCGCGAACAGAAGTGGAAACTTGACTTCCGTGCTGTTGCCATGGTTGCCTGGAGTGTGAGGAGGCCGTTAAATAAATGTTAACTATTAGATGTAAATGTTCCTGATTCCTGGCCATTCAAATTAAGCACTTAGTATGACGTCATAATATAGACGCAAAACAACCACCATATCCATAAAGCTACATTTTCAAATTTCCAAATTATTAATAATAAGAGAAGTATTTATACAGCTGGTATACTACAAGATTTTTGAAGAAAATGTGATATAGCATACCTTTCAATTCAATCTTTTTTGTATTTATGTATCCTTTTTTATTTATTGTTTTAGTTGTATTACAAGTACTCTTTCTTCTTAAGTTTACTTATGTTATGTCATCTGTAAGATTGTAATGTTCATTGAAATGAAAATGACTTATATTTTTTGAAAGTATGATGCCTGACTGTTCTACAATTGTTTGTGTCACATGACGTTTGTGGAAAATATGCAAATAAAGTTGTGAGCACCCCACCCCCAATTGACTTCCATCATACCATGCATGCACCAAGGGTCCCTGACATCTTGCTAGTATAGCCTGTATTAGACAACACATACACGCATCATTTTTCCAAGATGGATAAAACAAATACTAAACTTAATGTGTTTTTGTGATAAAACGTTTGGCTCCAACATAGTTCCAGTGACAGAAGAAAAGTCCCCAGCCCCCAGCAAGAGAAAGTATACATGACCTATAAAAACGCAGCTGAGCACCAGGTGCTCTAGCGGTGTGAGCTGTTATTTTTACAAAAAGTCCACT
This sequence comes from Sander lucioperca, assembly GCF_008315115.2. NCBI lineage: Eukaryota > Metazoa > Chordata > Actinopteri > Perciformes > Percidae > Sander > Sander lucioperca. Next base: position 21,011,130 of record NC_050182.1, on the reverse strand, counting down.
CAGACCATGAGATGTTATGTGGGAAATTTTGAGGGGGATTTCTGTCTGCTTCTATCCTTTAGGTGATGACTTGTAAAGCCTCCAACATGCAGAGACTGGTCCAGGTGGTGCAGAAGAGCTGCAGAACAGCCTTCCAGATATTCTGCTGGCCCTTAGATGCTCTAGTGTGTGAAAAGGTCACATTCTGCCCAGGTAAAAATCCATTTTTATAATATCAATCTTATTCATCTTATCTTGCTTTCATGTCAGGTCATGGTCCAGACTGTATCTTTAGATATGACTGTTATAGAGCCTTTGTTTCTCGAAAACATGACAAATACTTATTTTATCTTTACTGCTGTATCGTCATACTGCCTAGTAAGCCTAGTCTATATCCACGGCGTTCCACTTCCGGGATTGCTCCGTTACCGCCGGAAATTCTGCGGGATTTCACTCTTTTTGGCCAGATGTCCGTTTCCTCCCTCTTTCTTTGTGTTGGTGTTCTAAACTCTGGTGGATTTGTGAGGACTATGGTTAACTGCTCCTCAGATCTCTGCAGGGTAAATCCAGACAGCTAGCTAGACTATCTGTCCAATCTGAGTTTTCTGTTGCACGAATAAAACTACTTTTGAACGTACACGTTCCACCAAAACAAGTTCCTTCCCGAGGCTATTTTGCAGAGGCTCCTTGGGTCTGCCCCGTGCTGCCCAAGATGATTGTGATTGGTTTAAAGAAATGCCAATAAACCAGAGCACGTTTTTCTCCCATCTCAGAATGCTGTGTGAACTAGCCAGACCCTCCTTCGCAGCACTGTGGAGGAAGGTCTGGCAATGCGAGACTGTGTAAGCCAGCAACATGTGTGCCAAAAGAAAATGTGGAGTGAGTAACAAATGTACCTTTACCTCGTTCACTGTCTTTACAGCTCAACCTCATCAACCTACAGGGGCTAAAACTACACAATGTAAGTTCAACTCTTTATTTTTGATTTCTGTTTTAACAATAAAACGTCCAGGATTATACATTCCTCAAATCTCTTAGTTTGATCCTTTGTTGGTCTGTTTTCTTACAATTTAAGGGACATTTCTTTTTTCTTATGCTCATTTTTCACACTAGCCTTGTAGGCCACATTGCATTTCCAATATTGCTGGTCTATGTGACAAATCAACCTTTGAATTCTTGAAACATACCGGTGCTTTTACCATCATTTTATGTAGCTGCTTGTACAAACTAATCTGTTGACATGTTTTACATGAATAAGGATAATTTGAACATCATCTGTGGACTGAGTCAATCAGTTTTCATAATCTCAAACACTTTATTTGCTGTTGCTTTTCATTGAGGCTGTCAGCAAAATGTTGAGGAACTTTGTGATTGTGACACATTTCTGCTATTACATGACTCTGGAACAACAACTTCCCATTCTCATATTCTCTTCCTTTTTCCCCATTGTCTCCCTTGCCCACTCATAAACAGTGGCATTTCAGAATCCACCATCTACCATTTTGATTGTGAACATCAGCAACTCCACCTTGATCGACTGCGTCATCGGGAACGACACGTACCAATCTGCGGTGGCTGAGAGTCAGCCTCTAATGCAGGAATCTGAGCGCCAAAGGCATGGTGGGTAACAGCCAAACCTATTTCATAGCAATTTCTAGGAATTTAAAGCACTTTTAGCTGCAATTGATACTGTACTTTGTAGGGCTGGGACGATAATGCTATTGTACCGATACATGGGTGCCGATTCGATTTGTATTGCGATTCTAGTAGTATTGCGATTCGATAGTATTGAGTATTGTGATTTTCTTTTCCTTCTTTAACAGAAACAAAAGTTGAATAACACACTTCTAGAGACAATATATCATGACATTTCTAAAAAACACATTTTTTTCTAACAAGAATGCACATCACATGTCAGCCAGTCAGTCTGACATTTATTTCATTTGTAAAGTATATAAGCCGTAGAAAATGACAAAAAAGCAGACTGATCTCATGAAGTGGCGTATGTATGACACGCCAATTCGATGCCATTATTGGCGTGTTATCAAGACGCATACTCGCTTTTTAGCGTGTTTATCAACGCCGTTTGGCCTCCATTGACTTACATTACCTTGCGTTTGCGTGTCAATTTACGCCGTAGCAGCCGTAGTATGAAAGGGCGAAAATCCGCATAGGGAGGTTGGTTGGGGTGGTCAAACAACACAGGACTTTCACCCAGGAGACCGGGGATCAAGTCCCACAGGTCACGTTTCCTAAACCCAACCGTCTGAAAAGCGATTATGTCTGCGTCTTGATAACACGCCAAAAGGTATACGAATTTGCGTGTCACACATACGCCAGTTATTGAGCTCAGTCTGCAACCCGTCCGCTGTATACGGCGTAGACATACACGCGGATAGCTCAAAATGCGTATAGATAACACGCCTCTTGGCTTTAGAAAGTGGCGTGTATGTTTATGCGAAGTCATGATGTCACATTGCAAAAAAGAGACACAACACGACTGCAAAGAGATGCAAAAACCCACAAAGAGACAAAATATATGGGGAAATTGAATTTATTTATTTTTTATTTAAAAACATCAAATGTTCTTGAGCTAGGGAAAACACTGCCCTATTCATGAGTGAAGTGAAAACCTTTCATTTGTTGTTGTGGAACAGGTCAGGCCAGGTGCAGCTGCAGCCGTGGACAGCAGGGGGCAGCACAGACCTCTGCTCCTCCTCGTCCTCCCCCCGGTCCTCCCCTTCCATCCGCCCAGCCTCGGAGCATCAACATCCACAGCTCCCGTCTCAACTATGTCATCATCGGAGACAACAACTACATGCACGCCGTGCAGACCCACTCCACTGAAACGGAAGTACCGCATGTGTGAAGCTTTGGCCACACGGAGCGGACACACACACTACACACTCTAGCAACTCTGTCATCTTTGGGAAGATCATAATTTAAGCTCTAAGTATGAGATCAGATTTTTTGTTTTGACATTTTGTCTCAGTCTTTTGATTCCGACTTGTTGTATCGTTAACTACAGACATAATGTCTGCCTCTTCTACTCCTTTAGCATTATTTAAGGGCCCATTTAACAATCACTTAAATTAGCAATACATCTGTAATTGATTCATTGTTAAATTGTCTATAAAATGTCAGAATAGTCAAAGTATTGACTTAGTAACTCAGAATATTGACTAAGAATCTCAAAGTAATGAGAAACTTTAAAATATTGACTTAGAATCTCAATATATTGACTTAATAAAAAACGTTAATCACAATTTCCCAGAGCCCAAGTTGACATATTCAAACAACTTGTGTGTCAGCACGCACAAACAGACGTCAGCTCCCCAAACTTTATCCTCATCAGTCAAGGGCTTTCCTGTTTTGCAATGCGGGCTCTTCTGCTCCTCTGTCAGATGTGGGGACATAAAGTTGGGAGCAGCTGGAAATTTTTATGTGGATGTGACATTTTGTTGATTCATCTCCCTATGATCATCTGATCTTTCTGTAATTGATGTCGGATATTCTGACAGATATACTCTGTTAGGGAAGACAACTAGCTACAGGATTTATTTTTTGTTTGTGTTGTGTATTATGTGATTGCATGGACGAACAGTATTTAAAATACGGTGTCTGACTAAAATCTTTATCATGTCATGATAAAGCGTTGACTTATGTTAAAATGTATGACCTATGGTCCTTAACAGTAGACTACTTAGTAGTGTTCATTGCTGGAAGTCATTTTGACTTCTCACATTTATACTGTACATAAAATATGGAATAAGAGGACTTTGAATCAAGGTGCTACAATTGTGTCTGCTGATATGTTTATATGTGATATGATGCCAATATGCTCCAGGTTACCTTCACACAGTGTATTACTTTTCTTGTTCTTCTAAAATATTGTACAAGTTAAGAATTTGATTTTGTTGTATACTGTATGTTTGAAATGACAAAAACATTTTTTACAATAATAAAGAAAGTACAAAGAAGATACAGAGATGACTGTTTATTATTTTTGAATTGTTTACATCATTTCAATGACTCGGAGAAAACTCATTTCTTCTTTTTCTTCTTTCCTTCCTTCTTCTTCTTTCCTTTCTTGACTTCCTCTTTTTTAAAACTACCGAGGCCCCGGCGGACCATGCAGCCTCTCCACCAGGCCTGCAGCTGCAGGGTCAAAGGTCACAGACCAGGGTCACAATTAGGGATCAGGGGCCGTATCACAGAAACTTTCTCTAATACGGCCTTTCTTTCTTTTATTAAGATAGGGAGAGTTCCCAATTTGGTATTAAAGAAGCAAATCCTAACTAACTTTAGTGATCTTATCTTATTTCATGCTATCTTATCAACTTTTATGTCTGTTACCTAGCAGCTGATGCTACACTTTCTCATCTCGCCAAGCTAAACAACTTTGTCGTTTTACTCGTTAAACATACTGAAACATACATCAAAGTCTTCTTTTTTTTTAAAATCATTTTTAGGGGGGCTGAGATCAAATTAAAAAAAGGGTCTAAAATCACCAATGTTCCACCAAAACTAGTTCCTTCCCGAAGCTATTTTGCAGAGGCACTGTTGCTCCTTTCGGAGCTTAGCACCGCCCAAGACGATTGTGATTGGTTTAAAGAAATGCCAATAAACCAGAGCACGTTTTTCACACATTCCAGAATGCTGTGTGGACTAGCCTGACCCTCCTCCGCAGTGCTGTGGAGGAAGGTCTGGCAATGTGAGACTAGCCAATCATTAACCATTAACCAACAAGCAGGGAACGGAGTCCCAGATCTGGGATGGGTCCCAGCCATTTAGACTGTAAAAAAAAAAGGTCCCAAGCTGGGACATATTTTGAGCATTCCGCTTATGCGGACAGTAGTGGACTTGTACTAGTCGCATAGCAATGATGTTTCGTGCATGGTTGTGGACACATGCAGCCACTTTCCTAGAATGAAACGGCTTGCACGTCCGCACGACTGGTACATGCACAAGTCTGCAGGTGCCTGGGGCGAGGAAAGTATGTCTCCACCGCATCCACCTGCCAGGTTTTCAGCTGTGTGTCTGCCTGCCAGCGCCTGACATTGCCTACTCTGTGTATAGGACGGCCGATCTAACTTGCCAGTCCTCATCGTTTTAGTGGCCTGTGTCACGTAGCTGGCCGTTGTTAGTGCCCTCCAGCAGTTGATCGTGAAAGCCAGGAACTTAGCAGAAAAAAAGAGCTTTAAAGTGAAAGTTAGGGCAGTCCAACGGTTATCCTAAAGTTAAGAGGGTTTATTTAGGACTTGACTGGATGTTAGGATGCTTGTGTAATACACTTTTCCTATCTTTGGTTAGGATAGAAACATTGATTTAGGAACTATTCATCTGTAATGGCTTTTTTCCTAAATTAGGTCCTAACCCACAGGCGTAAGTTACAACCCCCCCAATAATCAAAACTGTTAAATTTTTTTGATTTCCTTTACATAAATAAAGACATTTGCACCATGAAGTGATGCAGAAAAGGCATAGACTGTTGCAGAAACATTCACCAGAATGCAGAAAATGAAGTGTGTGAAAAGTGAAGATCCCCCCCGTCAATGTTGAACCAAAAGTTACGCCCTTGTGTATTTACCATGGTTACCAAACAGTTAACATAGGATCTGCAAGTTAAGACGTTTCTGTACCACAGCCCCTGGTCAACTGATCTGATAGGATGGATCTGAGTGGTGACTGGATGTTGTTACCTTGGTAGCAGATGTGGCTAGTGCCTGCTGTTGACGCAGTTTCTCCTGCTCCTCCCTGTCCTCCATCACCACCTGCTCCATCTCCCTGAACTGAACACAATTCAGCATCTCGTTAACGTTTACCATCCCGCTCAGCATCGGCAGCTCTTCGCCGTGTCATGTTATGCACTAGGAGCTGCTCACCCTCCTCTTCATCTCCATCAGTCGGTCCAAATTCACGGTTCTTTTGCAGCGCACGCTGTTGAGCTGCTGCTCCTTCTCCTGCAACATCTGTGTGGTGTGCTGCTGCCACTGCTGCAGCTGCTGCTGCAACTCCTGAAACAACAACAGCATTGTGATTAACATTTTTTTTATTTTATAAACAACATACAAAACATACAATTCGCAACATTAACATACACCCCCCTTCATCATCACCACACACCCAGACAAAAATCAAGAAAAGATGACACAGTAACTATATAATAATATTCAAGACCATACAATAAAATAGACAATGAACCAAATAAACTTGTTAACCCAATATAACTTATGTCTTATGTATGAAACTTTTTGTCTCTTCTTTTGGTCACTTTTGGCGCTTTTTTAAATGTTTTTGGTGCTTTTTTGACATTTAGTGCTTATTTTCACTACCATGTATAAACACCACTAACACCAACTTACAACTAGTTTTCCACTTATTTGTGGAAGTCATATTCAATAAACCTCATTTATAATGAAAATGATACCTAACTTTTGAGTTAAAAAAGCAGAAATTACGAATTATTTAGACTAATATTAAAGGAAGGATATATGTCAACGTTAGTCAGGAATACTGTTTCGAAACATTTCAATTTTATTCTTCAAATGCTAAGAAATTGAATAAAACACCAGAAATTCAATGAGAGTAGAGATCAGATCATTTGTGGTACTTGCAAAGCGCGTTGTATGGAATCAGCTGTGTTATTTTGGGGTAATTAAAATCAGGTAGTTAAAAGGAAACTCAGATTTCTGATATACAAAATTTTGATAATGGGTCAAATTTGACCCGAAGACAACACAAGGGTTAACATCCCCCGTTCTGCCACTTCCTGTTGCCTCTGTTGCGTCTGGTAAAACCTCAAGCGTTCAAGCTTGCTCTACCAGCAAGGAAGCTGTGATAATCAACAACACAGTGGTTTCCCACAGTGGAGGTTGTTAGGTTAGGTTTTTAAATAAAAGAAAATATGCAATTTCACATCATTTTGGACCATTATTATCACCATATCCATCCATCCATTTTCGTCCACTTATCCGGGGTCGGGTCGCGGGGGCAGCAGCTCCAGCAGGGGACCCCAAACTTCCCTTTCCCGAGCCACATTAACCAGCTCAGACTGGGGGATCCCGAGGCGCTCCCAGGCCAGGTTGGAGATATAATCCCTCCACCTAGTCCTGGGTCTTCCCCGAGGCCTCCTCCCAGCTGGACGTGCCTGGAACACCTCCCTAGGGAGGCACCCAGGGGGCATCCTTACCAGATGCCCGAACCACCTCAACTATTATCACCATATCTGTGTCTAAAACTGTGTGTCTAGAGCAGATAATAAAAAAAAATAACACTCAAATATCTTAACGAGTAAACTTGCTAAAGAAGTCCACTGGGAGCCAACTACAACTGTTAACTAATGGTAGAAAAAAAAGACTCCAAAAAGCAACAATCACATAATAACTGTAATAACATTAGTCTGTTGTTTATAGTGGTCAGTCTTGTATAAAGTACTCAAAAGCAATACTTGAGTAAAAGTACAAGTATCTTCCCAGAAAATGACTTTGGTAGAAGTTAAAGTCTCCTTTTAGAATATTACTTGAGTAATAGTCTTAAAGTATCTGATATTTACAGTACTTAAGTATTCATAGCAATTTTCTGATATTAAATGTACTTAAGTAGAAGTAGAAGTAAAAAAAACTTTGATTATGAACTTTATGGCCAAAGGTGTGTATTGTTATCTTCATCACCGCTGTCGTCGGGGTGGTCATCGTCTGTTACCATGGCAAAGAGCCTGCACCAGGTGCTTCCATGACACTATCAGTCATTACGCTTCCTCCTCTTCTTCTTTAGTTTTGGCCTGTGGTTTTATTTTTTTTGCTTGGCAACAAACAGGCATCAGGTCACCAACTGGAACGGAGCGTACATTATCTTGGCAATCTAGGAGCAATGATTCACCAAACTTCCTTTTTTTCAGTGTAATAAATTTCTTCTGATTATATTTTGTAGTAATGAGTAACTAAGATGCTTAGGGGAAATGTAGTGGAGTAAAAGTAACAGTTTCTGGAAATATAAATAACGAAGTACAGATACGTGAAAATTCTACTTAAGTACAGTAGTGAAGTATTTGTACTTTGTTACATTACAACACTGATAGTGGTGTTGCTGTACCAACCTTATGTCGATTTTGCAGGAATTTCTCCGACTCCTCATGAACTCTCCTCTCCTCCGTCAGCTTTTTCTGTAGCAGCTGGGGGGGAAGGAGATTTGAGACTAAGTGTAGATTTGTAACACATAAGTCTGAGAAAAATGTAAGAACAATGCTCATCGGATCATTTTAGACCATGCTAAGAGAGCTACGATTCCTCCGATTTTGGACAGAAATGGAAAAGAGAAACAGACGGAGGAAGTCATGCCTGTACTCTGACAGTGGATCAATCTGAAAACATCTCCTTCTGTGGGATTGGTAGGGAGTAGGGCTGAACGATTTGGGGAAAAAATTGAATTGCATATTTTTTTTTTTTGCCAGATATTGCGATTACGATTCGATTTGCGATTAAAAAAAAAAAATTCAATATTCACTTTGTAACAGATAAAACATGTCATGGAGCATTACGACACCATCAAACCTGCTCTATATTCTTATGCAAGGATGAGAACATAGATATGAACTGCCAGCATTAAGTGTTTTTCTTTTAATAAGTGTGGAACAGTAAACAGTGAAACAGACAACATTTATCACAAAAGCTAAAGTTATAATAATAAAAAACTATTCCAGTAAAAAAAGATCTGTAAAAAAAATCCTTTGTTTGAACAAAAAATTCTGATATGCCTCATTTTAATAGCAGCATCTACATATTGCACCTTCTACGATCATGTTAAATAAAGTTATAAAAATAAATGAAAAATCCACTGAAAATAGGACATTTCTCTTAACACTCTGTGATATGTATCATTATTCCAGAATGTATCTTAAGAAAAACAGTCCATATCATAATAAAAAGAGGAATAAAAAATGTTAAACCATATGTTACACCAACTAAATATTGCACATTCGATTAATCGTGGTCTTCACGATTAGCTGATCGCATTCTTTCAAATCGCGATAATTGATTTGAAAAGGATTAATCGTTCAGCCCTAGTAGGCGTGTGGGACTAAGCAGAACAGGATTGGCATGGACGGACTGTTGGACCCACCTCCAGCTTGTCCTGCAGCAGCTTCTCGGTCTCGCTGGTCTCCCTTTGTGTCTGCTGCAGCTGCAGCTCCATGTTTTTCTCCATAAGCTTGTTCTTGTTGGCAATCTGGGATGACTGCTCATTCAGCTGATGCTTCAGGTCTTTGGCCAGCCAGCGTATTTCCTGGGGGGGGGGGAATTGGACACCTTGGATTATGCACCCAGATTAACAGATCCTCGCTCACTCCTAACAGCAATTCATGAGGACCATTTGGTTTATGGATCTGCTCTAACTTTCTCACCGTCAGTTTCTCCGTTTTCTGTTTGATCTCCTCTTTCTGTCTCTGTAGAGTTTCTTTTCTTTTCTCCAGCTTAATCTTTTCCTCTCTGGGTGGACAGACACTCACATTACTAATACAACACAAAATTCCTCCTATCTTTCTCCTTTTTTCCCCCTTCTTCTACCCTTTCTTTCTAGCAGTCATTTGCTCTTTAAAAAAAAATCACACCACACTGTGTCTACACAATTACCTTTTATAGTTATGTATTCTTGTAATGATTAAGATTCGTATTATGAGTATTGTTTCCAAATAATGCAGTGATGAACCTTCTGGTGTTATTAGCCTTCTTCTTCTGCTCCTCGTCCTCCACCACCTGCAGCAGAGAGCTGAGACTCTGCTTCTGCTCCAGCTCCAAACACAGCTTGGAAACCTGCTGCGAGATTGACTGACTGCAGGGAGAGATTCAAAGAGACAAACTTAGTCAAAAAAAAATGTTTAAGCAACATAATGTCTTTTCTGTTTGTTTGTCTGTACACTACTCACTCACCAGTCTCTTCTCAGCTTGGCCAGTCTGGCTTTCTCCTAAACACACACACACACACACACACACACACACACACACACATAGTTGCAGTAATACATTATTTTGTCAATACAGTTGTTCAGTAAGATCTTAAAATGGAGAATAAGCAAGCATGAAAACATTCACATCATCGTCAGATCAAAGCAGCTGCCAGCTGTTTGACAGATGTGCGTCTGGACTGGACTGTAAACACAGTAAGTCACCTGTGCCGCTGCAGTGCCTCGCTCCCTGGCCATCTGCACTGTCAGGGTATGTCCCAGTATGTCCAACTGGTCGGAGCAGTCCTCCAGCACAGCTGCCACTCTCACACTCTGAATCCGGGATAAAGACATCCTGTCTGCCGCTGCGTGAGTTTCACACAGACGGCTACGGTTAATGAATAGCAAGGTAACGTTAACTGTTAACACAAAGCATGTGCTTTCCTCGATAAGCAAGGTACTAACGTTAGCTAACGTTTACGTTAACTTTCCGTTTCATGGGAAAAGACTACGTTACATCAACTGTGACGGTCACTTACTTCACTTCCCTCCGTAACGGTCACTCTCACTCTGGGTGAACCATGCTTTAGTATTCATAACAAACAACAATTGTCATTATTATTTTCTAAAACACCGCTAGCCACTGTTGCTATTTGCAAAGTCAGTTTGACAGTTTACATGTCACTATGGTAACAGACTTTTTTTGTCACGCAACTTTATTGAAAGAGCAATAACATGACAATAACAGCTGCATTTCCTACTAGCCTTCCTCATGGGTTTATTATATTAACGGGGCTTTGCTTCCACTTATCGGTATTACTTTATTTATTCATGACATATCGACAGAAGACCAACCTAGTTTTTGTACAGTACATCTGCAGTGTGAACAGAAACGTTGTGTAACCCTGAATTGTGGAATGACAATAAATTAACATTGAAATGAACCTTAAAGTATAATAATAATAATAATAATAATAATAATAATAATAATAATAATAATAATAATAATAATAATAATATATCCACCGCACAAGATAAGGTTTTAATAAAAAACTACGGTGGCTCTGATACGGTGGCTCTGAAGGGCAAATCACCACAGCAATTAGAGAAACGCAACAACAAATCATAAAACACAACGGCAAATAGGAAAACACAACAGAAAAAATGAAAACACGACGGCAAATAAGAAAACACGACAGCAAATAGGAAAACACGACAGCAAATAGGAAAACACGACAGCAAATAGAAAAACACGACGGCAAATAGGAAAACACGACGGCAAATATGAAAACAAAACGGCAAATAAGAAAACACGACAGCAAATAGGAAAACACGACAGCAAATAGGAAAACACGACAGCAAATAGGAAAACACGACGGCAAATAGAAAAACACGACGGCAAATATGAAAACACAACAGCAAATAGAAAAACACGACGGCAAATACGAAAACACGACGGCAAATATGAAAACACGACGGCAAATAGAAAAACACGACGGTAAATAGGAAAACACGACAGCAAATAGAAAAACACGACGGCAAATAGAAAAACACGACGGCAAATAGAAAAACACGACGGCAAATATGAAAACACGACGGCAAATAGGAAAACACGACGGCAAATAGAAAAACACGACGGCAAATATGAAAACACGACGGCAAATAGAAAAACACGACGGCAAATAGGAAAACACGACGGCAAATAGAAAAACACGACGGCAAATATGAAAACACGACGGCAAATATGAAAACACGACGGCAAATAGGAAAACACGACGGCAAATAGGAAAACACGACGGCAAATATGAAAACACGACGGCAAATAGGAAAACACGACGGCAAATATGAAAACACGACGGCAAATATGAAAACACGACGGCAATTATGAAAACACGACGGCAAATATGAAAACACGACGGCAAATATGAAAACACGACGGCAAATAGAAAAACACGACGGCAAATAGAAAAACACGACAGCAAATATGAAAACACGACGGCAAATAGAAAAACACGACGGCAAATAGGAAAACACGACGGCAAATAGGAAAACACGACAGCAAATAGAAAAACACTTCAACAAATCACAAAACACAACGGCATTAACTTCTACCGGAAAAGGTAGGGCCTATCTAGTAGAGGACGGACCCTCCTGATTGGACAGACGCACTGTCTGTCTTTTGACAGGAAGGAGAGGTGAAAAAATAAAAGTGCCTCACTGTCTATGCTTTTAACAGACGGACTAGCCGTTTCTCATTTCAAAACACTGGACGAAATGGATGTGGAACTATGAACTGTGCTGTTGGTGAATCGGCGTCAGTCTGCTTGCAGGAGGAGAATATTCTGTCAGGAACTTTGCTCGCAATGTGCAAAGGTAGGTAACGTTACCGACACCGATAGGCTTTAATGTAAGCAATAGTCGTTTTGTCTTATTTATCCCATGTCAATAAATTAAAAACTCGTGGGAGTTCATGTTTGTAGTAGTCATAACACTTACCGGTAAGGAGAATTGCAGTAGCTAACCGTTTACATTAGCTTGTAGTTTACTGCATGTATGCAACATTAGCTCATTGTCCAGTAGCTTCTAGCTTTCAGACAAATGCAGTGCAAAATATGTCTCAGCAACTACAAGGTAAACGCTACCAGCTAATGAGCTACCACAGGCAGTATGATATGCATTAAACTGCAAGTGAGAAAGGGTAAATAGTACTGTAAACACACAAGCTACAAGGCTACAACCAACATATGAAAAGTCATAATACCTCCATTGATAAACACCCACTAACACAGTAAAGGTAGGTGTAAGTGTGTTAAATGGTCAACAGTTGTCAGTTAAGACCATGATGAAGAAACGACACCACTACACAGTTACATGAAGTACCTTCATGTTTCAGTATGCTTAAATATACTTGTGATACAATTCTAATCTTACCAGGACAGGTTGGATAACTACTGGACTAACCTAATCTTTCTCCTTCTGTCTGCAGTCCGGAAGCAACACCATCATCGGGAGCTGAGTCTGATCGCCGCTTCATGTTGAATATACTTGTGTACAGTATATAGTAATGTTTGAATAAATGTTATAATAAAGATACATGTTTCATTAATGTCTTTTTAGAGGTTGTATACCTAACTAGTTATTAAAACAGGTAGCATCTGAATATAATTACTCAGAAGTTTCCTGTGTCCAGGTCATAATTTGATGGAAAAATAAACATTGAAAAACAGTTTATATTATATACACATCCAAAAACTTAAAAGTCACAGACAAACTAGTTAATTTAATGCATTTATTTTTTGAATGGCAATCTCTAATATAGCAAATAATCTATTCAACATCTCTTTTGGCCTCTGTCTCCCTGCTTGTCTTTTGCTTTCCCTCTCCTCCTCATCTCTCCCTTCTGGTGACGCTAGTGCAGCCACGACGCTGAAGTTGGCATCCGATTCGCAGCTTCTGATTTGGCAGTTAAGGGGAACTTAAAACTGTTTTTTTAACCTCTTACTGTATTGAATGAGTGTTAGTCATTAAGGTAAATTTATAATTATGTCTAAAACACACTTTTAGATTTGTGAAAGCTTTATTGTCTTTATGAGAACACAATAAAGTTTTTTTTTCACATATAAACCACATTAGACTAGGTCTAGATCCACCTAGACTTGTCAAATCTGGACTACATTATCCCAGAGAGTAAGGAGTCTTAAAAACACAGTTTGGGATGTGTGAAAGCTTTATTCTATTTGTGAAAATGTCATCAAGGGAGATTTTACTGTTTTTTGCATATGTAGACCACATTGGACCAAGTCCACATCCAAAACCACAATACCTAAACTTGTCAAAACTGGACAAGAATTAACTCACTCTCTCCATGTCATTTATTATATCCATGAGCAGGTCTTCCCCTGTACTTGTGTAAACACGGTAACGCAAACTTGGTAATCTACAGTGGGCAATACAGCACCGTAAAGAAAAGACCTTTACGACAGCAGGTGTGGTGAAAATACTACCACTTTTGTCCAAAGTGGCCGCTAATGTGGAACTGCTGTGGACCTATCTCTGACAGCAACACATTTAGGATGTATTTGATCCTGTCAGAAGACACCATGGTGCACACTTTATCAGAGAGTGTGTCACAGCTGTCAAGGAAGTTTGACAGGTATTTCACAATCCTGTCCAGCTGGGTTTCATCATCAAAGAAGATCGGGACCCAGCGTTCCCCAGAAGTGGGGTTGCTCCTCACCTGAGACAATGGCCTATGATTAAAATGAATTAAAAAAAATCTTAATACTCAGTCCTGCCTCTTTTTCTGAGGAAAGGTGAGAAAACAACACTTATGTTGAAGGAGAAGGATTTGAAGAGTAAACTAAACCACTGGCAAATCTTTGACGATATTTGGATTGATTTCCAAAAGGTAAAAATAACTTTTTCTACTTTTCTTTTGAAGTGAGAAGGAAGACCTGCTCATGGATATAAGAAATGACATGGAGAGACGTGGACTTGTACGTTGAATGTCAATTAGCAAAGGCCATGCTGTGGCAATAAAATAAAACAGTTTATTTAGCCTCTCTGGGATAATTTAGTCCTGATTTGACAAGTCTTAAGTATTGTGTTTTGGATCTGGACCTGGTCCAATGTAGTCTATATGTGAAAAATACAGTAAAATCTCCCTTTATTGCATTTTCACAAATAGAATAAAGCTTTCACAAATCTCAAACTGTGTTTTTAAGACTCCTTAGACTCTCTGGGATAATTTAGTCCTGATTTGACAAGTTTAAAAAAAAAACGGTGAAATCTCCCTTTATTGTGTTCTCATAAAGACAAAGCTTTCACAAATCTAAAAGTGTGTTTTAGACATAATTAATAATTTACCTTAATGACTAACACTCATTCAATACAGTAAGAGGTTCAAAAAACGGAGGATCAGTCACTTAGCAATGTAAATTATGTTTCCCTGCTGAATCGGACAGTTTTAAGTTCCCCTAAATTTCCCCTTAACTGCCGAATCGGAAGCTGCGAATCGGATGCCAACTTCAGCGTTGTAGTGCAGCCTCCATTTGTTCCTTAGTCCCTGTTAAAAGACAGCAAACACAAGAAAAATATATTTATCATTATAAATGCTATAACGGAATGTTATACTTGTTACATGGGAAACTACTCATACATTTTAGCTTTCATTTAACGTTGCTAGTGAAGATAACAAGGTGCAGCTTTACCTCCAATCCTGCAGCTACAACTGATAAACACACCAATTTCTAAATCTCTGCTAACATTACGCATATACAGTAACGGCTTACAAAAAGAGATGAAAATGCCACCGGACATTAAACTTTACGAACACAAATGGCATAAAAGACAGCAACACAGCTAGCTAGCTAACAGCCTAATGTTAAATGATAGGTTCAGTTAGCTTAACGTTAGCTCGGGGTGTATCTACCTAATTATAATAGCAATTTGTACCAGCATTAATGCGTAACGCTTGACATTGATGTAACACATTAACGGTGATAACAAATGTACAGCAAACACTAAATATACTTACATTTAAATGTTAATTGTGCCATCAGCGATGCCGCTCCCACTCCCACTTAGGTCCGCCATTGTTGTTGTTTTTTTAACGAGCCGGCAAAGCCGCGCGCATAGGATTGTGGGTGATTTGGGAGCGCGAAAGACAGACAGTGCGTCTGTCCAATCAGGAGGGTCCGTCCACTGCTAGATAGGCCCTACCTTTTCCGATTGATTTGTTGAAGTGTTTTTCTATTTGCCGTCGTGTTTTTCTATTTGCTGTCGTGTTTTTCTATTTGCCGTCGTGTTTTTCTATTTGCCGTCGTGTTTTTCTATTTGCTGTCGTGTTTTTCTATTTGCCGTCGTGTTTTTCTATTTGCCGTCGTGTTTTCCTATTTGCCGTCGTGTTTTCATATTTGCCGTCGTGTTTTTCTATTTGCCGTCGTGTTTTTCTATTTGCTGTCGTGTTTTCATATTTGCCGTCGTGTTTTCATATTTGCCGTCGTGTTTTCATATTTGCCGTCGTGTTTTCCTATTTGCCGTCGTGTTTTCATATTTGCCGTCGTGTTTTTCTATTTGCCGTCGTGTTTTTCTATTTGCCGTCGTGTTTTTCTATTTGCCGTCGTGTTTTTCTATTTGCCGTCGTGTTTTCCTATTTGCCGTCGTGTTTTTCTATTTGCCGTCGTGTTTTCCTATTTGCCGTCGTGTTTTCATATTTGCCGTCGTGTTTTTCTATTTGCCGTCGTGTTTTCATATTTGCCGTCGTGTTTTTCTATTTGCCGTCGTGTTTTCCTATTTGCCGTCGTGTTTTTCTATTTGCCGTCGTGTTTTCATATTTGCCGTCGTGTTTTTCTATTTGCCGTCGTGTTTTCCTATTTGCCGTCGTGTTTTCATATTTGCCGTCGTGTTTTTCTATTTGCCGTCGTGTTTTTCTATTTGCCGTCGTGTTTTTCTATTTGCCGTCGTGTTTTCATATTTGCCGTCGTGTTTTCATATTTGCCGTCGTGTTTTTCTATTTGCCGTCGTGTTTTTCTATTTGCTGTCGTGTTTTCATATTTGCCGTCGTGTTTTTCTATTTGCCGTCGTGTTTTTCTATTTGCTGTCGTGTTTTCCTATTTGCCGTCGTGTTTTTCTATTTGCCGTCGTGTTTTTCTATTTGCCGTCGTGTTTTCCTATTTGCCGTCGTGTTTTCATATTTGCCGTCGTGTTTTTCTATTTGCCGTCGTGTTTTCCTATTTGCCGTCGTGTTTTTCTATTTGCCGTCGTGTTTTTCTATTTGCCGTCGTGTTTTCATATTTGCCGTCGTGTTTTTCTATTTGCTGTCGTGTTTTCATATTTGCCGTCGTGTTTTTCTATTTGCCGTCGTGTTTTTCTATTTGCTGTCGTGTTTTCATATTTGCCGTCGTGTTTTTCTATTTGCCGTCGTGTTTTTCTATTTGCTGTCGTGTTTTCCTATTTGCCGTCGTGTTTTTCTATTTGCCGTCGTGTTTTCTATTTGCCGTCGTGTTTTCCTATTTGCCGTCGTGTTTTCATATTTGCCGTCGTGTTTTTCTATTTGCCGTCGTGTTTTCATATTTGCCGTCGTGTTTTTCTATTTGCCGTCGTGTTTTCCTATTTGCCGTCGTGTTTTTCTATTTGCCGTCGTGTTTTCATATTTGCCGTCGTGTTTTTCTATTTGCCGTCGTGTTTTCCTATTTGCCGTCGTGTTTTCATATTTGCCGTCGTGTTTTTCTATTTGCCGTCGTGTTTTTCTATTTGCCGTCGTGTTTTTCTATTTGCCGTCGTGTTTTTCTATTTGCCGTCGTGTTTTCCTATTTGCCGTCGTGTTTTCATATTTGCTGTCGTGTTTTTCTATTTGCCGTCGTGTTTTTCTATTTGCCGTCGTGTTTTTCTATTTGCCGTCGTGTTTTCCTATTTGCCGTCGTGTTTTCATATTTGCCGTCGTGTTTTCATATTTGCTGTCGTGTTTTTCTATTTGCCGTCGTGTTTTCCTATTTGCCGTCGTGTTTTCATATTTGCCGTCGTGTTTTTCTATTTGCTGTCGTGTTTTCCTATTTGCCGTCGTGTTTTTCTATTTGCCGTCGTGTTTTCCTATTTGCCGTCGTGTTTTTCTATTTGCCGTCGTGTTTTCCTATTTGCCGTCGTGATTTGCCCTTCAGAGCCACCGTATCAGAGCCACCGTAGCTGAGCGTTACTGAGCAGCCTCCAACTGAGAGAGACGACGTAAATGTAACGTGAGCAACCTGTCTGAAAGTTGGAAGTCTTCTGGTAGCTGTGCCAAGAGAAATCTCAATCATTCCCAATCTAGCAGAGACGGAGAGCGTAGGTATATGTAAGGAGATAACATTCTTATAGAGCTGGTAAGTCCCGCCCCTTCCGATAATCGCCCTGGACCTCAAAGTGTAAAAACCGTCAATGCAAGTGAATGGGAGAAAATAATTATTTTCTGTACCCGTTTGAATTTTGCCATGAATGTGAACATATGTTGTGTGTGAATTTTTTATATAATTTTTCGTGTAAAGAATGCTTCAATTTAGCGGGTAGAATTTTGATACGGTTAGACTTTGTGTGAGAGCACTTTGTGGACTACAGCTCTTCGCTGCTTTTGACGCGTTTTATATACGTCACCACCACTAGCACATGGATCCCGCTAAACATGGCTGTGTCTTTGGTGCACTTCACCGCATTCTTTCAGGGAGAGGACAAACTAATTGAGCGTGGTGAAAACCACTTCAGGTCTGGGCATGTGGAGGGGTTTAAGTTCGCAAGTGGGGAGATGGTCAGCGTTGTCCACGCCAGTCGAAGAGAAAAGCGTTATAATGTTTCGGTGAGTCTAATAGCTAACTAGCACGTTAGCAAAATGCTAGTAGCAGTTACTGTAGCAAAAGCAAAGCTTGTATGAATGGTGACATTTGGGTACAAAACACACAGGCATCTCGATCTGTCTTCATAGATTATCGCACCGTGATTTATGGAGGGAAAATGCGTTATGGGGTGACGTCACATATGCGACATGTAGTCTTTCTAGTTTTGTCTTTTCCACAACGGCTAGCCGAAGAATCATGCAATATACTGTCAAACTCGTTACATGAAAAATTATATAAAAAATTCACAGACAACATATGTTCACATTCATGGCACCATTCAAACGGGACCAGAAAATAATTATTTTCTCCCATTCACTTGCATTGACGGTTTTCAACTTTGAGGTCCAGCGGGGTTTTACGGAAGGGGCGGGACTTACCAGCTCTATATACTGTCTATGGGCTTACCCCCTTGGTTTTCAGTTTCAACTTTCTGTCACTGTTTTGGAGTAGAGAGGAGGGGCCTGAGGGGAGGGACAAGGAGGGCGTGGTTTACGGATAATTTGCATATAATTTGCATATGGTGAGAGACCGCACCTCCACAGGCATCCTCAGATACGACGGTATAACTGAAAAATGTTCAATTAAACCTTTTTTAAATTTGGTTTTGGATATTTAAAAAAAAAACTTTAATTGTTTTGTGAAGTATTCCAAAAGCAACTGCAGAGTCTTTTAACATTACTTGTCAATAACAGGATATACAAGATTTTTCCATAAAATTTTTGACCATAAAAGAGTGACAGAAGAGTCTGCAGGGTTGGGGAGTAATGGAATACATGTACCGGCATTACGTATTCAGAATACAAATTATGAGTAACTGTATTCCGTTACAGTTACAATTTAAATAGTTGGTATTTAGAATACAGTTACATTGTTGAAATCAATGGATTACATGACGATACTTCTCTGTTTCACAAGTTTATTCACTCTCTGAATAAATGAAGGCAACTCCATGCATTTCCCAAAAGCCCCAATATGAAAACGAAAAAATGAGCTATTTGCGTGATCACTGATAGAGGTAGAGATGGAGCCGGAACCGGCACAACAGAGCCAGGGCAGGAATGCGTTTCTATCTTGGAAATTCAAACAGCATTTCACATTAAAGAGAGAACAGGGAGAACGAAATATAACTGTGCAGTGCAACCTCTGCTTGCCAGCAACCAACCTCCTTTCAGCGTCCAAATTACTCCACCTCCAACCTGAAGAAGCATCTTAAAGTATGTTTTTTTTTTTTTTTTTAATTAGCCAAGGGTAGTCGTCTGCTGTAGTTTTACTTGTCACCTTGCTATTTAATAGTTGACGTGCGACTTTACATTCTCCTATGTGCTGATTTATAGCCCCGGAGCCGTTGAAAGACTGACTAGCCCCGTTTGACATGCTAGCTATCGTTAGCTAAAATTAGCTTGTGGTAGTTTAGACTGCGGTTAGATTTTTGTAGTATGCAGTTCGGGACTACAAATACAAAAATCTATCTGCTTGTTCAGGTACACATTCAGCCAGTTGGAACAGAAGAACACACCAGAATAGGCCTGTTTAGTAAGCTGTATGTGATGGCCGCATTCCTACACTTGCACTACAAAATGCAATTCAATGTGGAAGTAATCCAAGTATTCAGAATACGTTACTCAGATTGAGTAACGGAATACATTATAAATTACATTTTTGGGAATGTATTCTGTATTTTGTAACGGAATACGTTTTGAAAGTATCCTTCCCAACACTGAGAGTCTGCCAGTGGAGTAATTTTACCATCCATCCAGTGTCCTCTGGGGCCGCAGACTATGGCAGAACTGAGGGCAGCCATTAACAGGCAGTGACTCCCTCCGAGGACAGTGGCGGATAGCTTTACAAGACTGCACTTAACTATGTGATTCTTCACACATAAACATGGCAGGATAACACAGGAAAACCAGTTTTTTGTTGTTGGAAAATGACACACACCACTTTACTTTATATGTAATACTGATTTTGATCCTAAACAGTGTTTGAAATGACATGCATTTACAGTACATGGACTCCAGCAAAACAGTTAAAGCTGTACTGTTTCAATGAATAACACATAAATATATTCAAGTAAGAATTTGACTATATTGCATAACAAATTAAATGCAATGATAATACACATGAGGGTTAATGTCTACCGGCCTATGCACAAGGGTACAAGTCCCATTTCATGACTTAAAACAGTGTAAGTGTAAAACACTGCGTAAAAGTGTAAACAGTCAAAATCCACAGGCTGACGTTGTAGAACTTCCTGAAGCCTTCTCAGCAGTCTCTCCACAAACTGCCTCCCAGTCGAAGGTGCCTGTAATTATACCCAACTTAGTGAAATCGGATGAGAAATGTAAAAGTTATGCCTTTTATCCAGAAATACCACAGAAATACTTGTTTTCGTTTACAGGCAAGTGTATATATGGATGTCCAAGTAAACTATTAACCGATAATATTTTTGACCGATTAACACTATCAGTTAAACAGTTAAAAAATATTGTACTGGACTGGTTTACATGATAATGTTAACTGTTATGTTCAGCTAAGGCAGTTTGTCAGTAACTGTGTTTTCCCTGGTTTAGGAGATGTCAGTGAACGTGTTATGCCTGTTAGTGAGTGTGTGATTTAGAGTTTAGATTCTCGGCCCGAGGCCGTTATTTTCCGCCACATCCTCGGGCCGGGCCGGGCCCGGGCCGGACCCTTGATCAAGCAATTTTTTATTTTTTTTTTATCCATTACCTTATTATCCTATTTGGGTGGGGAGAAAGCTATGCCATAATCAGAAATATTATAAATATATATATAGGCTATATGAAAGTAACAACTGTGTAGCCTACAAAAGTTAGGCTGCAGTTACAAAATGCAGCACTTCATGCGCGGAGTCTCCTCCTCTCGCACGCATCACACCGGGAGCTTGAAGATGTAAAGAAAAAAAGAAAAAAAGAAAAACAGGAGAATTACCTTTGAGCAAGTGTGGAGGAAAGTCGGAGGTATGGAAGCAGTTTAAACAAGTCGTGGGCAGTGACAACAATATGTTGTTCATCATTGTTTATTTTTTTTTTTACGTTTCTTCATTCAGATCCATTTGCGATCCGTTCCATTCTGAATAAACAAACAGCAGTTTACATGCTTCGTCCTTGTTGTATTATTCTAAACAGATTTCTGTAGTTCAAACAACTCTGAATTGTAGTTGAGAACGTCAGTTATAACGGCCCACGTATTAAAAAAATTGTCTGGTTTAAATCGGGCTCGGGCTCATAATTACAGTTAATGTGTCGGGCCGGGCTCGGACGCAACGTGCTCGGGCTCGGGCAGGTTCGGGCTTGATTTTTTGGGCCGATCTAAGCTCTAGTGTGATTTGCCTAGAAACCTGTCAGTAGCTATACTTGTGATGGGAGGAGAGTTATGGGGGAGGGGCGTTGTGGTGCTGTGCCGGTGTTAGCGGCAGGTAAAGAGAGCAGAGCTCGTTCTCTTAAAGCAGCCATATTATGCTCATTTTCAGGTTCATAATTGTATTTTAAGGTTGTACCAGAATAGGTTTACATGGTTTAATTTTCAAAAAACACCATATTGTTGTTGTACTGCACCGCTCTCTCTCACTGCTGCAGATCCTCTTTTCAGCTGGTCTCTGTTTTAGCTACAGAGTGAGACCTCTTTTCTTCTTCTTCTTCTGTACTATCTTTGATTGCACTCGCACATGCTCAGTAGCTCAGATGTTAGCTAGCTCCATAGACAGTAAAAGAAAGGCTCTTTCTACAACTTTGGTCAGTTACAAGGCAGGATTAGCTGGGAGACTTCTAAATGAGGGCGCACATGGAAGTAGTTCTTTTGTAGATTATGGTGAACTTGTGTGTGTTGTAGCAGTGCTTTGCTATTGAGAACGAGGTAGCATGCTAGTGTTAGCATTAGGGTTAGCATGCTAATGCTACGAGCTAATGGTTGCGGTTAGCCTGCTCGTTTCGGCTTGTGACGTCACAAGCCGTGCCGATTTTGAACAGCTCACCCAGAGACTGAAGGCAGGACACGTTCAGAAACCGTATCTCACTCTAAACAGCATGGATGGATTTTTTTCAAAGTTTGTATTTTTTTGTGTAAGTTTGAGACACAACATAACACCCCAAATCCCAGAAAAAGTGTTTTTTTCATAATATGGGCACTTTAAAGTGCCCATATTATGAAAAAACAGCATGCGAAATACTGCCCGTATTTCGGTCATCGGCGACTCAGGCCGGTAAAACACGGCATCTCCGCCGGTACGGCAATTCAGGCCGGCAAACACGGCATCTCCGCAGGTACGGCAACTCGGGCCGGCAACACGGCATCTCCGCCGGTATGGCACATAGGGGCGGCATACGCGGCATCTCCGCCGGTATGCAACGCAGCCAGACATTCCTTGATTGGCCGCCGTGGTTGCAGCCCCTATCCTGAATGAAGTAATGATTAGCGTGAAAGGCCAGATCAGAGAAAGTGATATCACTATCGGGGTTGAAGGATTTAAAAAGAGTAGCAAATTCACCGCATCTGAGAAATGCGTAGAAAGCTAACAGGAAAACAGACTCCAGAAGTGTGTCTATGTAAGGGGAAAAAACCCCTATCCTGAGTGTCAACACTAGTTTATGTAGAATACCGAGAGTGATAGGCTGCCTGAGGTCAGGGGAAGAAGGGTGAGCTTTAGAGACGCCTTTCAACAGCAATTTTATAGACTGATTAGAAAGGAGGCTTGGAAACGATGGATCGTAACATTTTATGTGAAACTGAATACCTGCAATCAACCCACGAGTATACTGCACCTTGAAGTTGCGAGTATCGGTACAATAACATATGAAGGCACAAATGCTTTTAACAAGAACTGGTCTGAGAGGTACACAAATGATTACACAAAATAAAGAAAAAGTATGCCAGGCAAAATCATAGGTTTTAAGAGTGGAAGCTGCTAGACCTTTCCTCATGTACATCCTAGAAGAATCTAGATAATGTTGCAAGGGGTTTAGAGTTAATGCAGCGCTAGCTCTTGGAGAGAGGGAAGCTCTACTGGGACGGGGCTGGCTGATGGGCAGAGGCTTCAAAAGGTCTGAAAGTGAAAACGAGACAGCGCATCAGCCACATTGTTAAAATGCCCGGGGACAGCGCTAAGTAGGAGTCCAGTTCCGGCCTCCTACCCGGGTACACAGAGCAAATAACATCCCGAAACAACCCGAAAGCAACCAAGAACTGCCCGATGGACAGCTCCTTGCACAACCTGGGATCCGCGGACTTGAACACTGCTGAAAACCCGTCCCCAGACACCAGAGTTTTATCGCATTCCGGGGAAGGCAGAATTAGGCTCACCAGGTTTACATCCTGGTGATCTTTGTTGGGAGTCGCACATGCTCAGTAGCTAGGTAAGGACTACTAGCCAGTCAGAAGCAGAGTATGAGGGCGTGCCATGCTAGCAGCTAGGTGAGCATTATAACGTGTGTTCCAAAGTGACCACGTTTGTCTCTGAAGTAAAGGCTGGACTACAATAGAGCTGTTTGGAGCAGTTTGTGAACAGTGTTTTCTGTTGGAGATGGTAAGTCCCTTTGGGGTGGACTTTGGGCTTTTTCACTTTGTAAACCTATAACGTGCACAAAAAACATATATAACACAATAAAGTAAAGGGGAAAAGCCAAAAAGCATAATATGAGCACTTTAATACATCCATGACTGAGCTAATGAGAGACGCAAGCGAGTCAAGTCTTGTGCACCAGCAATAACACTGGCCTCAGGACTCCTAAAGGACAGGAATTACTGTTACTATAAATACTAGATTATAGAAGACAGATTGACATCCCAGGGCGGGAGACGTAGCTACAATTAGCCACAAGTTAGCTGACGTGTGCTGACCTCTGCCAAAACAACATAGCTCACATTAAAAGTTAACAGTAAACCAGGCCGCTTCTATGTGGAAAAAAATGGCAGAGATAAACAGACTTACTTGAGATTTGGGGGTTCCAGGTGAACTTGTGGAAGCCGTTGCAGACATGCAGTTATACCGTATCTGTGAGGATGCCTGTGGAGGTGTGGTCTCTCGCCAGTATGCAAATTAGATGCAAATTATCCATAAGCCACGCCCTCCTTGTCCCTCCCCTCAGGCCCCTCCTCTCTACTCTAGTTGAAACTGAAAACCAGTGACATTGTAAAAATCCTGACAGCATAAAAAAAACAACTGTCACTGAAAAAAAGACAGACATCAAGAAAATCATAATGCAAACAAATGTCAAATTGAAATAAAATAATAGCATTGTGAGATTATAACTTTTTGATGTGTTTTATTTATCAGTTGAACATTTTTCAGCTCCATAGACTCCCACCATCATCATCCTAACCTGCCTGGCGGGACATTAGGAGCATGTTTTTGCATATTTTTAAATATAGAACAAATAAGATACAGATACTTAGATCAAGTATTGCATTACAGTTTATTGTTGTAGTCATCATTTGTCTCTGCAGGGAGTTACAGCTTAAAGGTAATACAGACTGAGGGTACAAGCTACACCGTAGTACATGCATGATGCTGTCACACTGTGAGGTTTCTCCTGTGGACTTCCTACTCCTCCTGAACACACGGTACTGGGATAGTTTCCCTCTCAGAGACACGGATCTACAGCAGTCTCACTGTCAAGATATCATCGAGGCAACACACACACACACACACACACACACACACACACACACACACACACACACACACACCTGATCTACAAACAAACCATTAGAAAAGTATGTACAGTTACAGTAGATGAATGTTCAACATATGAGTGTGATTATAAAAGGCAATTATTAAGGCAGAAATAGCTTAAGGAGGAAGATGAGGAATGTGATGAAGAATAAAAGAAACATCCAGGCTAAAAGACAGGTAATTCTTTCTACCAAATAGACTCTGAATGATGAAATCATAAAGGCATTACATTAAGACTAGTGTGTGTTGCAATAATGTTATTTTTTGCTGCCTGAATAGTGAATTGGGTTTCATAAACTGTGCATCTTAAAAACAAAAACAAAACATGAATATAAGGGGTTTTAATATGACTAGAGACGGTTTAGAACAGAGACGCCCCAACTCAGAGTAATTTCCTGTATCTGTGTGACGTGGGTTTCTCCACAGCCACGCCTCTTTAGGAGATCAGCAGCAGGTCTGAGTGTGTTGATTCCAATGGGAGAAGTGAACGTGAACACAGATTATGATCAATTCTTTAGCCCCATAATCACCAAAGTAAATATTGGACCCATTTCTTACAAGCCACATATCTCCAGAACATTCTGACACTAAAATGGCATTTTTCTGATGGACACATCAGGAGAAAATGAACTTAGTTTGAGACCTGTTTCTGTCTCAGGACCAAACTCTCGCCAGATTGTGAACGCCCTAACAAAACTAATCTCCGTGATGCTAAATATGTCTTTTAGCTGTGTAAATATCTAACGTTAGCAAAAGAACATATTAGTAAATTATAACTTTTCATCCATTTAACTACACTTTCAAACGAGGCCACGCCCTTTTAGGAGACAGGAAGTGTGTACAGTTACATACCATTGGCACTGCTTGAAATGCGCTATCTTTAGTATAGAGGATCTTTGATATGACTAACCCTTACACAATACAAATACAAGTCAGGAACTTAATGTAAAGAAAAGTATATTAGTTAATATATACTATATATTTTTCAATGCAAAGGTACATTTAAAAATGCTAAAATATGTAGATTTAGGCGAGACTGAAAAATCCTCCACATGGTACTGCAGGTAATAATGTTTCTATACCCGCTTCTCTGCACATCTGAGTTATTTAAGTAAGTTGCAAATGAACATATAGTATGAACGTATGGTTAAGAAATGTGCTTTAAAGGCCCTAAATATATATATATATATATATATATATATATATAGTTTATATGCTTCTTACGATCAGTGACAAGATCCATTTTATATGAGAGATTTCTGTGGTTTTTGTTTCGCTTAAGATCCTCTCACTTGTTTGAAGTGGGCGGGGCTCAGTTGGAAGCAGATGTTGTCATGTAGTTCCTTGCACCAATCATTTAGCAATGTTTAAACTGACAGTTATGGGGGTGTTTGCTTATAGGAGCACCTCACAGATTTGACACAAAGATTAGTTTAGTCGTCGTTGTAAAGTGTCTTCTGTGGCTCTGGAGGGAGCTCCCCTGATGATGTCATCAGGGTTGTTTCGGACTGATCTTAAGACAAATTTATAACAGAAAACCTGTGTCCAACTGGGGCTGTAGATTTAGAAAGTTGTGGGTATTTACCTGTCAGGAACGTTTTTAACGAAAGTGGAGTTGCATCATGGGAAATGTTTTTTAAGCTTGACCCATATAGGGACTAATGGACACAGAGACACACACACACACACACACACACACACACACAAGGGACACACTATTTCAGCCTCTGCAACTTCAGTGTTCACCTTTCTTTTTTTATAATCTGTCTCTTACAAGTCGGCTTACTTTATCGAAGTGCAATACTAAAATCGCTGGGGTGCCAGACCACTTTCAATCAAATCTGATCAAATCTTAACCACACAGTGCTGATGAAGCAGATGAGCCGAGCAAACAACTTTTAATAAAAAGCTGAACAATGCTAATTTAGTCCTGAATGTTCAGTTTGAGATATCGAGATTTGAAACCACGTTTTCAGAGGCTTTAATAAGTAGTTTAGCCCAGGTTGTCTCATAATTTTGTTGCATGACGACGGCAAACATACATCGGGGGAAATGACTTTTCTGTGGGTGACATAGATTAGAAAGATGTTATTATTTGGCACTAAATTCGTGTGTAAAAAAAACAAAAACACAAAAACTGATGTGAGGAAAAAGGAAAACAGAAGCATGCTTTCAAGTATGCTTAGCAAAGAGGACAGTGTCATCAGCAAAATAAAACTCAAAATTAAAAGCGGAGGGTGACTTCTTTGAACAATCATTTACTGTAAACAAATGTGTAAAAATCTGAAATAAAGCCCATACAAAATGTACAGTTTAATATTCCATATTTTCTTGAGTGTCAGTTACAATATGATCTCTCTATCTGCCGGCCTGGTGTCGTCTGCAGTGCCAGTGCCTGAGGAAGTCCAACACACATCAGTCCTTCTTCTGTCTTGTGCTTATTGATTTGAATGTGAGTTGGGATGATTAGAGGGGAGGGAAGTCATTCCACTCTAACCCATTGCCATTTGTCATCCCAACAGTTCTTCGCATCTTCACTCAAAAGTCTGTGGCCAGAGATTAAAATCTGTGATATGGTGTAAAAAAAATTAAAAAAAAGAAGACAAAAAAAGATTGGCAGGTGGCCGGGTTAGCTCAGTTGGTAGAGAAGGCGCCCATATATAGAGGTTTACTCCTTGACGCAGCGGCCGCGGGTTCGACTCTGACCTGCAGCCCTTTGCTGCATGTCATTCCCCCCCCTCTCTCTCCCCTTTCATGCCTTCATCTGTCCTGTGGAATTAAAGGCCTAAAATGGCCAAAAAATAATCTTCTACAGTATGCTGAGGTCTAAAGGAGCTGTACACGATGATCAGGACACTGAAGTATACGTTCACAGTTTACAGTAATTCCATATCCAAAGTTGAGACTCTCTAATTGTGCCGTAGGAGCTGAAAGGAGCCAGAGAGAGAGATAAGTGAGAGTTTTAGATCTCCTTGATTGTTCGTTCAGACGGCCGGTACTCCTCCCTCCCTTTAGGGGAGTAGAAGGACTGGGTCTTGCGTTTTAGGCGAGCTCTTTTGGTGGCCAGTGACAGGCTATGCTTGCTGGAGGCGATAATGTCAGAGATGAACTTCTTGCAGTCGACACACACCTCCATGGTGGCCCAGTCCTCTGTCAGCTCTGAGGGAAGCTCCAGTTCTTCATGAGACTTTAGAGAGCCGTGCTTCGAAAGCCTACATGGAACAGGAGGACAGCATCAGAAGACACTATTATTTCTGTTGATTTTGTTTATTTCAGTTTGGTTTACTTTGACCAATTGTTTAAACCTTCAACATATTTTAGGCTAAAGACCCCTAAGCTGAAAGAGATACCCATTCATCCATTATATATATGAAATATTTTGATTTGAATAATTTTTTATAATTTGATTTGAATCATTTTTTACTGTCCAAAGCCATGTTTGACCAAACTGTTGAAATGTGATAAAGGTCATTTTGTGATGAAGGTAACATTCGTGATACTAAGATAATACATTTGCAATTATTTATGAAAAAAAACAACAACATATAAATATTCACTGTGAACACCATATATCCAATGGTATTTCAATACATATTTGATGAAAAAATGATATATGTTGGATTTTATTTTTTTACCATTTCTGAGATGTATTGAAATTACTGTAATGTAAAATATCAAGAATAAATATTTGGAAATAACACTAATATAGTACTATTAATACTACTTATTCCATGGAAACAAATTTACATCTGTTGGTATACTAACATATTAGTATTATTGCTATATTAAAAATATATTAGCATTATAACAGGTTTGGTGATTTTTATATTTTCATTGTTTTACAAATATCATGAATGGACATCCCAATTGTTTGGTAGAGGCCTTTATCAAAAAACGGTGGGGTCTGTTGAAAACATTGATTGTTATTACTGCCCCAGGGAAGTAAAAAAAATGCAAAGAAAAGAAATAAAGAAAATATCCAATCAGTGGATTAAAAAAAAAAAAAATACTTAAAGATTCTATGCGTGTATTACTAGCTCTGAGACAAACTAAATATACAGTATATGAAGAAAATACTATGATTGAAGGCCATTTTCTGTAAGTTTAAAGTGTTTTCTGCATTTTGTGATTATGAGCATAAGTGTTTTCAGTTTTTGTTTTATGATTTGCAGCCTTTTTGGAACTTTTTCAATGTTGTATTTTACAGTGTGTGTTTTGATCTTATATGGGCACTGTACCAATATATCACACAAAACTCTATACAGGAGAGTTTGCATTACATTAGGAAATAACATTCACCCTTGACAGACTGAATAATTGTGTCCATTGCTCTTACTTGGATATGGTCTTGTGAATGCTGTGGCGCCTTGGGCTTCCGGAGGATTTCTCAGACTTTGCAGCAGCAGCTGCTCCAGAGGCTTTTCCAGCTCCTTTAGATGCCCCTGTTGTGTCTACATTCAAAGTGGGAGACTGCGTGGCCCTTCCTACAGCTGACGGCCCTGGCCCCTGCCCCGGCCCTCCAACCACTGAGAGTCCCTGTCCTATGGCAGCCATGGCACTCACCCTCTCCCTGGGGAGAGTGTTGGTCGAGCCAACGGAGTAGATGGGCAAGCTGGAATAAGGTTTGGATGGCAACCGCATCTGTTAGAGAGGCAAGACATGAATGTGATTAAGAAGAAGCATGATGATTACTGAGAAAGAATACTGATGTAAATGATAGGTCTATGTTTTTTTTGTTTAAATTAAACGTCATGTCCTCACTTCACAACTCAGTGGTAAGGTGTTCAGGTGTCGGATTATTTCGGTGCCATTTTAAACGTAATGATTAAAAATCTTTCGTCAAACTACTTCAGTAATAGGGCTGGGTATCACCAATCATTGTCCTGAATCGATTTGATTCTGATTCACAAGGTCTTGATTCGATTACATTTCCTATTGGGTTTGATATCAATTAGATTGGGGAAATGTGAGATACAATACCAATTTTTCTTGGATATAAAGGAGATTCTGAGAGAGCTTATGCTATGAATTTATACAAGCAAGAAGCAACCCTTAAATGTTTTTTTATAATGCACCAGGTTAATGTTTAAATTAGGAAATTATTTCCAAAAAGTTTGTTTTAAATACTTTTTACTTAACAGGACTAACATGACAGATACATCCATGGTGAAAAGGCATATATTAAAAGATCAATTTCTGGATTTTATTAATCGATATCAGATCACTCAGGCAAAGTCAGTTTTAATTGGAGAATCGATTATTTTAACCCAGCCCTATTAAGTAAGCATCTTGAAACATTGTAATGATACAAAAGATATCTTTGAGAGCTATCAGCAATACAATGTGACTGCAATCATGTTTTAACTGATCTACAAGATACACAATTAGTTTGGGTAAAGGTTTATGATTAACTATATGTGTCCTTTTTGGAATCGGGTTTGGACTCACTTATATGGATGGATCTTCAACAGGGGGTCCGGGACCCCTAGGGGGTCTTCAGAGTCAATGCAGGGGGGTGTCTAAATTATTGTTATGTTTTTCATAAAATTAAAAAGTCCTAAAATGAATCCAACATATTATAAGCAAATATAAATCCCCACTGATGATAGGCTTACTGGCCTATAGGTAAGGTAGTCTCTAAGGTAGCCATCCACAGATAGAGTCCATCCTGAGGATTCACTGTTCCACATGTTTGTATTTTTAATGGTACACTGTGTAGTAATTTCTCCCATCTAGCGGTGAAATTGTATTTTGTATTCAAACGAATAGTGCTCTCTAGCGCCTCACTTTTTCAAATGCGTGTTGCAACTACGGTAGCCGTTATGTACCAAGAAGCTATGACAACATGTCTTCCAATTTTCGCTTTTTTGGCGACGAGGATTCCTTCTCCTGTGTGCATAAGTATGATCCTCCATTATGAACTAAAGGGCAGTGACAAGCGCCTCTCACTGATCTCCTTCTACGTTTCAGCTGGTTTCAGTCACGTGACGCTGGCTCTGAACGAAAACGTGTTGTGGATTAGCTAGACAGGTAGGCTAGTGCTCTATGTCCCTCTCAGAGATTATAGTTTTTCAAAATGGCGGAACGACATGATAGCCTCCTTGGACTTGCCCGTCCAATGGAAATACAGATAATAAATTCTTCGCTTACGAGGATAAGTCAGATCATTGGCAGAGGTCATTTTACACCAATGAGGACATATTTATGAATGAAGACATTGATTTTAGCTAATAAAAAACTTAAAACACTACACAGTGTACCTTTAACATTTAAACATGATTTATAAAATCATGCCAACAATTACTAGGCTATTTTAATAGCGTATTATTCTATGCAAAAAAGGTATGTATAAAGGCTTTAGGCCGACCTACACGTTATTGTGGACCCAATTTAATATGCAACTTCATTTTATACAATATATGTAGTACGGGGTCCCTGCTCCATCTCTGAGTTAAGGGTTACTGCTGCAGCGACTAACCTTTTTACAGCACTGTGCACACACAGGCCTGCAATGAGAAAAGAGAGAGCAAACGGAGGAAGTGATGAATGAAAGTCACACTTTCTTCTGGATAGTTTTCATTTAAAATGCAAAAGGACGAAGATAATCATGTAAGGTGTTTTACTTTTTGCAAAACTGACAGACGTAGGACCAGGTGAAAAAGGAAAACCTTTTGGTTCGACAACAGAAGCAAAGCTGCAAAAAGAAAAAGATAAAGACCACGTTAGAATAAAGAGAAATCAATGCATACATCAACAAATTTGACCAAATGTATTAAGTTGGAAGTCAGAAGAAAGATATACAGTATGTGCTTTTTCCCTTATAGTGACGTCAAGAACGGTACAGCCCAACTCATTCATAAAGGGTGTGTAACAACGCATTATGTAATAACAATGCATTACATAATAACAACGCATTATGTAATAACGCATTATGTAATAACATATTATGTAATAACAACACATTATGTAATAATCTACCGCATTTTGTAATAAAAACCCTGAAAGCAATATGTAATACATTTAGTGACATGTATTGACCAATGGAAGGTAATACTAATCTACTGAAATAAATAGTACATTTTTAAAATTAATTTTGAGTCCAATTTATAAATAAACATGGCAATGTTATAAAAAATGATTGAAGACTTCCATTTTGTTTGGTTATTACATAATGCACCATATTCAGGGCTTAAAGTGAAAAAAAATCCTGAGCCTGAAACCTTTTTTCTTTTTTTTTTTTTAGGGGGGGGGGGGGGATAATTTGACTGGCAAAACCGTTAAAGTCCTTCTTCCATTACACAATAATAAAAGTCATAATTTTTAAGAAGTAAAAAGTTTTGGATCAATTTTTACTTCTTCCATGTTCAATTAAGAGTCAATGTAGATTTACATATTGCAATAATATCATAATCCTACAATGAATCATTGTGAAAACAAATCTTTCTAGATATTGTGTTGATGCTTTGGCCAGGTCATCATCAAAAAAGCAAATTAGTACATTCATGATTTTGTCCATGTTGAGATTAGTTGCTTCATGTATGTTTATTGAAAACTTAAATATTTTTAGCTTTTGATATAGACTCTAAACTCTGGGACAAGGCTGTTATGTTTAAATACCTGCCATGCTGATTCCAAACAGACAGCTTTATTAAGGCAGTTTGGTCTTCAGATAGCTTTTACACAGCGGCCATCGTTAATGACAAATCGTGTTCCGCTATGAACATGCACACGTGTATTGTTTTTATCACAAACACGGTCGGTCAGTGAAGGCGGAGTCGCAGCGGTAGCGTTGGCCGTCCTTTCTGGTAACGTACTTGTTTGATAGAGTGCACGGACCGAAGCTTTGTGACTAGCATCTAGCTAATGCCTAGCAAGCATTTTATTAACACTGCTGCTATAAGTGTCTTCCTTGAACATACGCTGCAGAAGTAAGCACCCGGCTCCCTCAATTTGAGGCACCAGTGCTGAACGGCTTCCCATCTCCACCCTTCTCCTCTCGTCTTCTTTTCATGCCCAGCACCATTTGTTTTTAACTCCTTTCTCAACTAAAGCTGTATCTACATGCTCCAAGTTTGATAAACTTTGCCTCCATTTTTTTTAGCCGCGTTACCACGGAGACCACACCGCACTTGGCAAAGACCCGCCCTAGTTTGCATCTTATTGGCTAACTTGTTTCATTGGTAGGTGGAAGTTCGATGATTGGTTAAATGCAGTGCATCAAAAACAAATCACATGTGGACCTTTTAATTTATTTATTTTTCTAAAATAGTCATACACCAGAAATCTGGCACCAGGCCCAGTACTTTAAGCATAGACTGTTCTCTTAATACATCCATGCTGTATATAAGAATGGACCAACAGATCCCGTTGCTCTGGACGGAGACCAGTGAAGGATATTAGAAACACTTTTCCGGTGATGGCTGAGCGTTACTGAGCAGCCTCCAACTGAGAGAGACGACATAAATGTGCCGTGAGCAACCTGTCTGAAAGTTGGAAGTCTTCTGGTAGCTGTGCCAAGAGAAATCTCAATCATTCCCAATCTAGCAGAGACGGAGAGCGTAGGTATATGTAAGGAGATAACATAGACACAGGCTAATTATTGATCACTAAAATTATAGTTAACATTAGGAATTAAACTTAAACAGCTAATGTGAGATGAAACTGCCTGTGAGCTTCTCCTGTACTATACGGCGGTAATTCCTCTACTGTGCGACTTGTTTTTTTCCCTCATGGCCGCATGCCGGAGATCCGGTGTTACACCGAAATCTGTGACCCATCGAGATCGGTGTCCCCCTACCTCAACCTGAACCAAACCCCTGTCCCTAACCTTAACCACGGAAGGGGGCACTACGCTTTTAACAGGAGGGACACAGATCACGACGGGTCACAGATTTCGGTGCAACACCGGAATACTTTTAAGGCCTGCATATTACATTTTTCGTTAAAAGTGCAACCCCCGCATTTTGTAAGACCTGCCGCATTATGTATTTTTTTTATTTATTACGTATTGCGTATTGCAGGTTTTGCTTACAAAATACGGCAGATTATTACATAATGCGGGTGTTATTATATAATGAAGTGAATTTATTTATTTATTTGACAGGGACAATGCACAGCTCCTTAGCAGTACCAGAGTTAGCTATAAGCTAATTTTCATCTGTGGTCCCTGGGCAGGAAATAGAGAATAACATCTCCATTAGTCTATGAATATATATTACATTTTGACATTGTATTACATAATGCGTTGTTATTACATCATGCGTTGTTACAGGGTGGCACAACTGCATCCACCCAGTGTTTTTTTTACTTTACATGATACAGGCAAAGAAGTTACCTTTCCCTTCTTCATAGCGTTGTAGATGTCTTTGTACTGCTGGAACTTCTCCAGCTCGGCCTTCACCAGCACCTGTCTGATGTGCATCACCTCCTCCACCGTCAGAGACAGACACTCCACAGGGAAACAGAACTCCTCCTATAACAACACACACACACACACACACACACACACACACACACACACACACACACACAAACACACACACACACACACAGACTGCAGTGAGTGACCCTGGCCACAGCAGATCCAACACACAGGGCTCAGTGTCAGTGCACAAACAGCCATTCCTCAGAGCAGCCTGTGTGGGTCCAGACACCAGACTACATTTGGGTGACATTTTTTTCTCATTGTTCCCTGAAGAAAAAGGCAGATTCAGAGAGGGCTCATGATGCGTAAACAACTGGAGTGATTGGAAGACGTGATTGCAGCAGCGGTACAAGGCAGCAGAGTTCCTCGCAAACTGGACAATGATTGTCTTAAAGGCCCGTTGATTAATTTCCCCCATTTCATATTATCTGTACTTACTGTATGTTCATCGCTGTAAAGAAACATTTATTTACTTTGAATAATAAAAAAGATGACAAATAAAAGCCTTAGCTATGTAGATTTAGTTTAATTTGGTGGACTATGACTGGTGGAAGCATTGTGTTTTGGTCAGTATGACTGGGTGGGTCAGCTTTTCATAGAGAGAGAGTTAAACATGTGGTGAACCATTGGTGCAACAAATAGAAAAAGGGCCTAGCACTGGGTTCCACCAGCTACGTGTAAATCCAAACGCAGCCTAGTTTCAATGTAGTTTTCTAACTTAGGTCGGAGTTACAACCTCAATCTTACACCTAGGCCTTAGTATGTGTAAAGTCCCCCGTAGAATAGCTGTTTCCATGGTGCATCGTTTTGACAGGTGGGATAACTTGGAGGATGAAGAAGACAGCTGTTTGGCGTCTGCAACACATTCTCCCTGGTAGTTTACAGCCCTTGGTTATTTATGATTTTGATTTGAACTCGCACTTTTGTTATCGACGAGCGGAGATACAGATGATTATCAACCTGCTGGCAGCAGACTTACATAACCTTTTAAATAACTACTAATTTATGACAATCAAAATACAGTCTGCGTGTGCTGCTTGGGTGTGTAAAAAGTATCCCTCTGGTGCTCATCACTTAGGGGATCCTAATATTTTAACCCTTGTGTTTTCTTTCCGTCGACCATGAACTTGTTGTCCTTCCAAGTAAAAAAATTATCGATGTTTTTTTCAAAACGATTTGGTCACTTATATGCACCACTAACACCAACTTGTGTTGTTTTAATAATACATTTTACACTTATTCTTGGAACATTGGTCAACAAACCTCATTTATGTGAAATTGTGCCTACTGTTTGTTGTTGAAAAAAGTAGAAATTACAAATTATTTTGCCTTATAGATCAGATCAGAGGATGTTGAGTGCTCAATGGTGTTTTTTGCCCCCAACGGCTCCTTCCAGTCAGCGCTGCGACCGCTGCCTCCAAGGCACCTAACCCTAACCTTAAACCTAAACCTTAACCATAACCAGTGCCTAATCCTAGTGCCTTCCAGGCAGCGCTGCCTGGAAGGAGCCATTGGGGGCAAAAAACACCGATAAACAAACATAACCATTGCCGCGTTGCCTAGGAGGAGACGTTGGGGGCATAAAAGACCAAAGACCATGTTGAGTGGATCATGGACGGGTATATGTCAAAGTTTAGTCAGGATACTGTTTTGAAACCATTTAAGCATTTTTTTTTCAAATGCTATAAAATTCATACATTTTACCTGAACAATGTTGTAGGGAACCATCAATGTTATTTTGGGGCAGTTTGGTTGAAAGAAACCCATATGTCTGATATAAAAAACTTTGAAAATGGCTCAAATATGACCCGAGGACAACACAAGGGTTAAAAAAGTTGAAGAAAACTGAGGGACTCGAGAGGGTAACGTTTAAAAAACTCTGCCTAAGAATAATATTGTGCTGTTATATTAACCCATGTAGTAGTTGATGTTTAACCATTCAATATCACTGTTGTTATATTGCACTAGCTCTAGGTTAGGGTTACTTATCACTTAATAATAATAATGTTTTGTCCTAGTTTACGTGTGTATCGTTTAGTGTGGACTTTACACCCTAACTCAAGAGAGAACTTACACACACCTGGGGCAAAAGGCTGCAGGAGACGACAGATATGTGTGTGTGTGTGCGTGTCGTATAGACTCCAGTGACTCAACAATAAGATAATCTCTACACCCACTCTTTGACCCTGGCACACACACTATTCATTTGTATCGGGAGGATCAACAGTGTTTGAGTACGCACGAGTCTATCGATTGAACTGAAAAATCATTGTGAGGATTTCATTGTAGCTTTGACTTTTAAACCTGGTTCTGTGTTTTCATATACAGGAACAAAATATCCATGGATTTTATCGAAGGAAGCAGAGGCATCAGGGTACGTGAGAGTTTTTTTGTTTTAACTGGAGTTAGACTGTAAACATTTTCAGATGGAGATAATACTCTGAATAACAAAACCAATGAGCAACATTATTTCCTTCAGGTGTTGTTTGACACACCTGTATATGAGCAGGCTCTGCAGATCTGCTGGCACATCGGCTCTTATAAGGTTCAGGTAAGACTCACTACAGGCTTAAATCCACACCAATATAAAATAGCAGGTCTATAAATTGTGTCTTAAACAGAAAGACGAGATCTCTTGCTTGCTGTTTAGATCGCACTGGTGGCTGAACTTCTGAGGCTTCAGCAGGAAAACCAGCTCCCCTCTGAGGTGACTGCTGAAGACATGACTGAGTTGCTGGTGGAGGAGAGCAATAGCACACTGAGAGTGCAGTGAGTTACCAACACACACACACACACACACACACACACACCAGAGAGAGTTTTTTGGAAGTCCAAGTCGAGTCTCAAGTCTTTGAGGGGCAAGTTCAAGTCAAGCCTCAAGCCTCTGACCACCTGATCTGTCCCTAACACTGTAAAGCATGTCCTGTAGCTACCATCCAGACAGTACAGTATCAAAATCAGTTGTAGGAGAACTTGATGGGGTCTACTGCAATGCAATCTCAAGAAACACAAATTAAGAACTCTGTTTCAATTTCATAACTGTATTTTTCAATATTTTGGTATCTGCACCAAAGAATACATGTTTGTCTGTGTTACTAACTGGCTGTAAAGCCCAACCTCATCATGTATTACATTTTTCAGTGTTTAAAGTTTGAGGGAAACCTCTGTATTGAAAGTATATACTGTAAGTGGATCTGTAGCAGACGAGCGAGGTCTCTCCTCGAGCTCAGGGTAACGCAAATCCCCAACAAAGGCCATTCTTTCACTTCTGAAATAAGATACAATGTTCTGCACGTAGCCCAGCTAGGCCTACTGTAGGTTTTGGTGTATAAATGTAGTATGTTAAATGCAATTAGGTCGAGCAGACAGTCCGAAACATTGCAAGCTAGCAATACTGACTCAAGTGACTCAAGTGACTCAAGTGACTCGCACAACCTGGATCAGTTTAGTGAGTGACTCAAAATAACCAGAATCCTTAAAAGGAATCGAGTTTGCCGGGCCTAGACAAAAGGCACAACTCCGGGAGGACTTGGTGTCACCATCATCAATGCATTTTCTTATATGTGAGTGCGCGCACATAGGCATAGCGCATGCGTTATGTTGCACATTATGGCAAAGGGCAGGGGACATGAGGCTCGTCATACGTTTCCCCAACGTATATGCGCCAATAAAAGAAAATAGAAATACATGAATAAATTTAGATTTACAGACAAACAGGTTGTTGACGAGTCTCGAAGCTTGAGTCCGAGTCAAGTCTGCAGTCTTTTGGTTAGGGTGACTGACCAGATGTCCCGTTTTGACCGGGACAGTCCCGATTTGACCGGGACAGTCCCGATTTTCAGTTAGGCTTTTTTTGAGATTGTTGCGGCCCAAAATGCCTGATTTTGTGGGAGCTGTCCTTATGCTTCCTTACCTAATGCTTTAGTTGATGTGTTGTTCATGCATGAGGTCATGCATGAGAGGCTATGAACTCATGTCAATTCCTGATGATTCATAAGATATAAAGGAATCAAGTAATGCACAAATCATTAATTAATTCATGCATGAATTCATAAGTTATGCATTCATGCACTTTAGTTCAAGCCTGTGGCAGCAGTTCCAAATAATTCGTTTAATGCCATGCAATGAAAAATACCTTTTCACAAAGTTTTTCACAAGTTCAGTGGGTGCATTTTCCAAAAGAATGCTTTAATTCTGAAAAATAAAGTTGGTCCCACACAAAACTCACTCAATGTCTTTTAATATTATTTCTTAGATATATAGGCTACATACCAAGAACATTCATCAATATTAACTGAGCTAGCCCATTATGTTGTGAGCAGTAGGCCTACGTGTGCTGTTGGCAAAATTGTGTCTAATCTGTCTGTGTCTGTCTGACCTGGGCTGGCACATGTTTACGTTAAAAACAGCGTGCGTGCACGAGCACTACAGTCATGCGCTAAGTGTCCTGGTTTTAGTTCCGGGAAATCTGGTCACCCTACTTTTGGGTTGAGTCGCAAGTCAAGTCTGAAGTCAGCTGTTTGTGCATCTTAAGTGCGACTCGAGTCCGAGTCTCAGACTCGAGTCCCCATCTCTGACACACACACACACACACACACACACACACACACACACACACACACAGTCCAGCACTACACAAAAGAGTAAAGATGAAGCTTGTGTTTCTGTTTGAAGGCTCTGGGAGATTGGACTGGAGTACTTTGATGAGGCTGACGCCAGGCCTCTTCTCAAGCTGGTAAGACCATAGTCTGAATCAATGGAAGTACATTTGCAGGATAATTGCCTGGTCATCACGCGCCGGATGTCCCTCACCTACTGCTCTGTGTGTTGCCGATGTCAAACTCTGTTCGGAAACAACAACAAAACTTTAAACTAGCGAGCTACACGCTGAAAATGGCAAGTTTTGAAGAAGAGTTGGATTGTGCAACAAGGCAGGCCTGCTTGGTTCTTTCAGGGAATGATTGTAAAGATTTATGAAGAATATGTTTAGGTAATTTCCTCTCTAACTGGGATGTTTTGGGACCGAGTGGTGGGGATTGCTATGGACAAAATACACACGGCTATACACTGGTAAGAGTAAATCACGTTTAACCATGTATCAGCTAATTTAAATAGCTCACATTACTGTATTGTGTCAACAGTTAACTTCATTTAATATTGTATGTGGCGTTTCTTTTGCGGGGTGCAAATGTTCCACCAAAACAAGTTCCTTCCTGAGGCTATTTAGCAGAGCCA
Source organism: Sander lucioperca (assembly GCF_008315115.2). NCBI lineage: Eukaryota > Metazoa > Chordata > Actinopteri > Perciformes > Percidae > Sander > Sander lucioperca. The sequence continues at coordinate 20,971,498 of NC_050182.1, read as the reverse complement.
TCGTCTCTGCAGCTGGGAGCTTAGCGCCGCCCAAGACGATTGTGATTGGTTTGTTGAAATGCAAATATGTTCGTAAAACAGTAGTCCGGAGACTTGTTACATGACACTTGATTTATTCTGTAAATATGTATCATATCTCACTCCTCGTTTCAGGTGTTTGAAGTGAACACCAGAATGAAGATGAGGGACGTTGAGTTTGAAGCCAGAAGGCTGTTCCACTCACCAGAGGCCATCCCTCCTCAGTGAGTCATACTGTATTTGACACACATTTATTCTCAGATAGAGTACAGTGGTTGTGATTTCTTCGTGCTGTTCTGAATGAGTGTAATCTACAGACATCCCAAGATCATCAGCCACGCTCTTAGGTCTGCCAGGAGCCTGACCAAGCCGCGACAGGAGGCCCCCGGCTCCAAACTGCTCAGCCCACTGGAGGTGGTGATGGAGGTGGTTCCAAAAGTCCTGCAGGGCTTCTGGTTGCTTCCTAAAAACACCTCCTTCAACATGCCCTCCCAGCAGCTCAGTAAAATGGCTGTCGGAGTCACAAAAGCAGTCTGCTCCGTCATCAGGTCACCTTCTCCCGCTCCATCAGAGACGACATGGTGCTGTCTATCCAGGAAAAAGTGAGACAGGGCTACACTCGAGACATTCTGGTGAAGAAGCTCAACTGCTTCGAAGCAGAGGTGCTGAGCACCATCGCTGACATTGCAGCGGGAGAGATCTGTGTGCTGTTTCAGACTCACACTCACAAAAAAGTGTCTGTGAATACGAACACTATAGACGTGGTGGATGTTGCACAGGACACCCCAGCTGAACATGTGAATGAGGAAGCTGTTGTGGAGGACAACGCTGAACCAATCAGAGAACCAGACTCTGCAGTGGTTTCAGCTCCACCAGCTCGTCCCACTCCATCTAATAAAGCTCCAGTCATCAGATCAAAGCAGAATGACCTGACCATCAGTCAGGATGAGGCCAAAATGAAGACTGAGGGTTGTTTCCAAGGCTTCAGACAAACATTCTGCTGCTGTTTCCTGTTTGAAGACACAGTTTAAGACTACTTCATCCATCCATCTTCTTCTTCTTTTTTGAAAGCCTCTGAACACCCACACAGGTGATTTCAGTTATTCTGGCTGATTAGACCTCTGCTCAGGTTAAAGGTGGGCCGGAGCTTTGATGGGAACTTATTACGTCACAAATTTCATCTACCAATAAGAATGATTCAGCTGTCCTTTGTCCTGCCCTAACGGGTACAACAAAACTAACAGAAGGCTCAGGAAGATGTCAATCAATCAGTCTAAACACACCCACACAGTCCTGGGAAGAGGTCCAGTCTGCCGGATTAACTGAAAACACCTGTGTGGTAAAGTAGTTCAGATCCTTTAAGATCATTTTTTGGGGCTTTGATGGCCTTTAATTGACAGGATAGCTTAAAGATAGGAAAGGGGAGAGAGAGGGGGGACGAAATGCAGCAAAGGGCCGCGGGTCGGATTTGGACCCGTGCCGCTGCCAAGGACTCAGCCTACATGGGGCGCACACTCTACTGGGTGAGCTATAGGGTTGGGTACCGAAACCCGGTTCCACTATGGAAATATTTTCCCTCTGTCACTCCGAAAAGGACATAAAAATATCACACTTTCTCTGTAGTCTACTGTTAGCTAGCTACCGTAAATGTAGGCTACTTTTAAAATGCCATATTTTTTTCTCATGCACACTTACACCCATGCCCATATTTAATGCTGTCTTTTTTTAAACTTTAATCTTGCACTGCTATAGTTTATTTATCATCCTGTTTATCATGTATGTGTATGTTGTGTGTGATGTCTTGGGACTAGGACCTTGAACTCCCCCTTGGGGATCAATAAAGTCTCTATCTATTTATCTATCGATCTATCTATCTATCTATCTATCTATACCACTGGCAATACTGACAACAACACTCCGCACCTTAATAATCCTTTTATTTGGTCTAATTCGGTTAGATTTGAGTTAATAAATTAAATTTTTGGTTAAACTTTATCATGGTGTGTCTCCGAACCAGAGGCATCAAAAGAATTCTAAAATACTGCTTTTATATCTTCAGAGATATGTGGAAAAAAGGATCCTAATTTATATCTACAGTGCCACAAATAAACCAAAATATCAAGGTCAAAACAGACATTTTATTATAAGTGCATCCCACCATCAGCAAAAAAATAATTTGTTCAAAATTAAAGTAGATTTAAATGACTTTCAGCTGAAGCTAACTACTTGGTTTGAGTGTTAAAATGTTATCCAAAGCAGTGAAATGAAAGATTAATAAATTCATGATATTGTTTACTAGCTATACGATCACAACTCACAAAAAAACAGTCTGTAATGGCAGTAGCCTGCTCTATAGCTCAATGATCGCTAATGAAGCAGGAAGCGTTAGGAGAGGATGGGCAGCTACAGTTACTACGCCAGGACGGACTGAGGGAGACTGGCAAACCTTGGCCGACTCTCTTCCTCTGATGTAAACGCCCCTGCACAGAGCAAAAACTGCCTTCATCAAGCCCAACACAAATGCCTCGATGGGGTGGGAGCTCTGCAAATGGTGGAGAGTGGAGGAAGAAGGGCAGAGGAGGAGGATGAGGGGTATCCAGGGGCGATAGGAAGCTATCATCCCAACCTGAATGAAAGAAGGTTCCTGCAGTTTGATGAAGTCACACCACGAGATAATGTGCGAGCATACACAGTAGATTTGGTGATAGAAAAAAAAGAAGAGGGAAGATATCTGGGAAAAGACACACGTCACGCAAATAATCAAAAGGGTAACAGAGATGACAGTGAGCGTGTCGTGTCAGGAGCTTGCAGGTTTGGATCCAAGGAGGTAACAACAGGGAGAGTTTGAATGATTCAATGACCAAAAATACATTTACAATCCAAGTAAGCAGGCGATAATCCAAAAATCAGAAAACAGGGGAAACCCCAGGTACACGGGCAAAAAGAGCACTAGGCACAGACACACAAATAAGATACACAGACTAAATACACAGGTTAACGAGGGTTGTAACGAGAGACGGGTGACATAAGGTCAGATGAACAGGTGAAACACATTAGGGACTAATCAGACTCAACAGGAAACAAAGCTAGACAAAGACACATGGAACTGAACACTACAAAAGAATACAGGACGTAAAGCATGCAAATATACACAAGGATGGAGCTAGGAAAACAGAAAAACAGAGAACAAGGAACAAAAGAACAAGGGCAGTACATAACCATAGACAAGGAACGACAATACAGAGACAGGGAGTGAAGAGACAGAAACGAGAGGGAATGAAAGCAATACAGAAACTGGAAACAGAGAACAAATAACAGGGAAACGGCAAGCAAACATCAACATGAAGGGAATGAATTAACCAAATAAAACAGGGAATCGCAAAACTGAAAACCAAAACCGCGACAGTGTTTAGTTTCAATCCCTTCTCATTTACTTTTTGCTTGCCTATTCACCATTCCTCCATCTTTTTGTCTCCCTTTTTAAGTAACAACCCGTTCTCACTCCGAACTCGTAAAATACGGATGTTTGGACAGTGGCTGTCAGCATCTGAAACAACGCGAAAAGCACCCTTCAGCGTGTGTGTAGAACGCATCAGGGAGAGCAGCAGCTACACTGCGTTTGAAGATGACGTAGTCGCTAGCGAGTAGTATGAAAGCCCGAAAATCCACGTAGGGAGGTTGGTTGGGGTGGTGGATGGGTCAGACAACACAGGACTTTCACCCAGAAGACTGGGGATCGTGTCCTGTGTGTCACGTTTCCTAAACCCAACTGTCCCGTTCTTCTTTTCCTAAACCCAACTGTCCCGTTCTTCTTTTCCTAAACCCAACTGTCCCGTTCTTCTTTTCCTAAACCCAACTGTCCTGTTCTTGTCCCACGTGTCAGGGAAACATAAGCCCACCCACAACCTTTTCCTTAACCTAACTACGCCAACAGTCCCGACCAAGCGCGTTTAGATAAAGCACGTTTAGATATGACGTTAAAGGAGACTTTTAGTGTCAATAACAACGCCAAAGGCACCTGACCAAGCCTCCGTATGTTACACGATGGGAGTGAAAATGTGTTATAAGTGACTGGTCAGGATGTGTGGCCGGGGCCGGGTTAAAACTTTTCCCAGCTATACTGTCCTCACAGAGCCCACAGTAATATGCTCTAATACTGTCACTGATTTTGTCAGATTACCAATGCTATTTTCTATTTGTTGTTTGTTAATGAATTGCTCCTGCTCTTATAAACTGTTTGAAAATGATAAAAACCCTTCTCCTGCCCTTTTTTCCCCCAAACGTTTTGCGGCATCAGTTTTTTTTTCAAGGTACATTTCATCTACTGAGTAGATACGGTATTTGAAAAGATGTCTGACTCACCAGAGACTTGGAGCTCTTTTTGGAAGGTGGTTGAAACAGTCGGACATTGGTCGGGGTTTCCTTCTCGATGGAGTGTCTTCTCTGGGGGGTCTGACGCCTCTCCGGCTGGGGTGTAGAAGAGATGGGCAGGAACATGGGGGGAGCTGGTGTTTGTAGAGGAAAGAGAGGCAAAAGAGAGAAAAGGAGTCAGCTTAACTGGTTGAGATTAGGTTTATTGGTTCATTCAAGGCTCAAAAACCTCTGATACTAAACAGCAAAAAAAAAGGAAAAAATCTCCAAGAAAACATGGCTGGCGAAGGCTGTAAGATTAACCCTCTGAAGTCTAAGGGCATTTTTAGATATCTTCTTGTATTCTCCTTTTAAGGGTATTTGCAAATAACCTGATCCCCGTGTGTTTCATATCAAAATGTTCAGAACAAAGTCAGCTTTCTGTGATGCCCGAAAGCGGAAATTTTTCTCAAATCTCTTGTGAAAACATACCTACACTTCAATGTTTTGGTGCTTGAAATGAGTTTACAAAAGTCTTGGGTTCACAAAAGTAGCATAATATATGAATGAAATAGTAAATAAATGTCTAAAATTAAATTTTGTAATATTGCTTTCTGAGTAGGAGTGTTGTCAAACATCACTTGGTCTCGCCGGTGCGTCTTTTGTCCTCGGAGGGTTAAAACTCATTGATCACTGTCAGTGTGTGGTTTAGCTGAGGCGGATGTAAAAATAATTCCTGACTCACTTTTCTTCCCCAGAGCACTCTCTGGGGACGTATCATCCATCACAGATGTAGCCACGCTGGAGCTACTGGCTGATCTGCGCCCGACAGTCTCATCCTGAATGGATGGAAAACACAAACACCTCAGCCATGATTTTGCTCTGCACATGCTAGAAAAAAATCCATCCCACACACACAAACAAACACACACGGAGTCATACTGACGTCAGAGTCAGAGCTGTCCAGCTCGGCGAGGCTAGGAGCCTTCAGGAGCCTTTTCCTCGGAGGGACAGACTGAGATCCAGAGGGTTCTCCCCTGGGACACGCTGATCCATTGGTTAGAGACAGAGAGCTGGACGTCCTCCTGCCCATGTACGGACTAAACTCATCTGCACAGAGCCACACACAAGAGAGAATCAGACAAAAAGGTGAAAAAGCACTTGGCATGAATCTCAAAACAATTCCTCGTGTGATTCTTTGCATCCGTGTTATTCTAGACTTTTTGGGGCATTTATTTGACAGGACAGCTGAAGACATGAAAGGGGAGAGAGACGGGGAATGACATGCAGCAAAGAGCCGCAGGTAGGAGTCAAACCCGGGCCCACTGGAGTAAACCTACATATGGGCGCCTACTGTACCAACTGAGCTATCCGGCCGCCCCAGTTTCTATATCAAACATTTGGGTTTCTTTCAACCAAATTGCCCCAAAATAACATGGATGGTTCCATGAAAACGCTCTTCACAAGGACAATTAAGGATCAGATCTTTACTTTCATTGAATTGTGCGTGTTTCATTCAATTTGATAGCATTACCCTGACTAAACTTTGACATATCTGTGATTATCCATTACCTTTACTCCTCTGATCTTAACTTGTAGTCAAAATCATTCATAAGTTCTGTTTTATTCGAACACAAACATTTTATAATTTAATATACATGAAGTTTATTTACCAGGAATTCCAAAAATAAGTGTAAAACTAGTGTTACTAACTTGGTTCTAGTGGTGAATATACTGGTGGTAATGGGAAGAAAAAACGTGCCAAAATCGTTGAAAAAAAGTAAGTTAAACGTGGAAAAAAAGCGACCAAAATGTATGTCTAAAAAACACAACACAAGGGTTAATCTACTGGGACTGTAAAAAATTGGAAACAGACTAGGGGTCGGCCCATACTGGTTTCTCAAAGCCAATACCGATACCGATACTGATTATTAGTAGTTAATGACACCGATATTTGGAACCAATATGCATTTAAAGTGAAAATGAAAAGTCTTTTAGTCAAAATTAACATTTTGGAAGTTTCTTTACATGATTTAAGCAATTATTTAAAGGTCCAATGTGTAGGAATTTCTCCCATCTAGCGTTGAGATCATATATCATCAATCAACTCTCTTGCACCACGCAGTTCAAAGTACGTATTACAGCTACGGTAGCCTTCAGGCTTTTTTCTGATGACGCCGGTCTCTTGCTCTTTTTCTTTTTCTGGGCGAAGAAGAAGAAGACTCCTGTTCCTGAAATTTGGATTTTGAATACGTGTTGTCCTCCATGTTTCTTTCTTCAAACTTGCCGGGGCCGGGAAGCTACAATGCCCATTAGCAGCATTAGCAGCAGCTGTGAGTTTATCATGTGACAGAGAAAACGCGAAAGGCGGAGCAGTATGTCCTGTATGTCCCTTACCGGCTAACGTATTTCAAGATGGAGCATGAATATGGAGCGTCTACCCCAGTTCATGCAAATGCAAATGTAGAGCGGGCGCCCATATATAGAGGTTTACTCCTCAACGCAGCGGCCGCAGTTTTGATTCTGGCCTGCGGCCCTTTGCTGCATGCCATTCCCCCTCTCTCTCTCCCCTTTCATTTCTTCAGCTGTCCTGTCAAAAAATAAAGGCCGAAAATGCCCCAAAAATAATAAAAAAAAACCCAAAAATGAATAAATAAAAAACAAAAATAGCTTCCTGAAGTTTTAACATGCTATCAGTTTGTTTGCAGGTGTTGCAGACGGCTTACAGAGCTGTAGCAGAGCCAAAGTAGTGCGCTTTTTACTTAATTAACTTTACCGGTTACGGGTAAAATAAAACACTCATACAGATAATCTGCTAATTGCCAAATATCGGCCACGGTTATGGACCAGGTCGATAATTGGCCGATCCCTATTTTTTAAATCACAGCGTGTTTAATGGGAGGATACAGTGACAAGATGCAATGAATCCTATACAGAGGACTGAGGTTTGAGGTCCATCCCAAGGCTATAGAGGTCGGGAAGGGTGAGTTAAGTTGGTCTGAGAGGAGGCAGCGGAGCAGGCTGGTGTTACATACAGAGCACGGACATACAGTACAGAGCTGAATCTTTGAAATGAAGTGTCACTAGGTCATTCTGCACTGAGAGAGGAGTTGTTGGGTCCAAAGATAGAAACCAATTGATGGTAACCAACCACGTAACAAGCTGCCTGATACCAGCTGTGGAGTCTAGGAGGATGGGGGGAAAAAGCAACTTTAAAGGAGGGTTTAGAGGGAGGAAGTGTGAGAAAAGGGGGCGAGGGAGTGCTGGTAGGATCTATGGGAGTCCTGAAACATCTCACTTTTCTCCTTTTTTCTTCTTATTTGTGGGGAAAGAATCCACATGAGCTAATCATCTCAGGCTACATTTACATTGCTACCTTTTGGTTTAAAAACAAATATCTTTTGCTACGTTTACACCTCGCATTCACACTGCTCTGGCGTTTCAGAGCCCCTAAACCGGAGACATTTGAAAAAACTTTTGGTGACCCCGTTTGGTTTGGAATCCGGGGATGTACTAGCCTGGGAAAACCCTGACGAACTTCCGGCAAATTTGAGATTTGCTCTGCAAGTCCGTCTGGCCAAGAGCCCATTCAAGCCCATTTCCAATTTTTCCAAATCGAGGCACCAATTGCAACCGTTGAGGTGGTCTTTACACGATGACGATAGCACAGCGACGGCAAGCAGCTTTTTGTTTACATTCAACATGATGGCCACCGAAACCCGTTGATGCCGCTGACGTTGCTACGTCACCCGGATCGTTGGTCTGATTGGCTCCAATTACGCCCAGAGGCATTTGAGCGGTGTCTGTTGGTGACGCCCCTTTGGAAATGGGCTGTGAATGAAGCTTGCCCAGACCCACTCTCAGTTACAACTGAGAAGGGTCTGGTGTCAACCAGGCTAGGGATGTGCTGCCGTCAAGGGCAGCAAACGGAGACCTTTGCCAACATTGACACTGACGCCAATGTTTCACCGCCTGATTGGGTAGTATGGGTCATGACGTCTCGTTCTCTGAGACTAAGCTACTATGGCAACTACCAGCAATGGCAGCATACATGCTGCCTCCTGTTTACCCCGGCACGCGCATGCCCAGTATATGAGAATGTTCCTGAGATATGCTGTTTGGACATGTTAGTTGAAACAGAGATTAGTTCTTCTACTGGAGCTGAAAAAAACGTGTGTGTACGGAGATCGCTTTTGGCTCAAAACTCAAACTTAAAAACCAAAAACGTAGCAATGTAAATGTAGCCTCAGCAGGAGCTCTGTTTCTGCTGCTGGACTAAAACTAACTTTTCTACAACCTAAGAGACTACATCGCCAGGCTTTAGACTTTACCAAACACAAACAAACCAGCCAAAATTAGCCATTATTGTACACTCTACCTGTGTCTTGGCTAGGCAATAGTATTCAAATATTTAAACAGAGCATTGAGTATATTAGTTTACAGCCCGGGAGGTAGACAGACAAGGCCGTTGGGTTAAGGGTAAACAAGGCCTTCCAAACCACAGCGGTGCTCATACTTTACCTATTCCAGTACGGAACAAATCCTGTGGCATACTGCGAGTTTTGCCAAGACCTAAAAGGGGACAGCTCCTTTATTAGGATAGCTATTATAATAGCTAATATAAGACTATTCCACCATTTGGTATGTATGTGCTGTTAGGTCCCAATAATATATCCTGATTAATGCAGTCATTGCATTATGTGGTTGAATGTGGCGAATTTATTTTTGTCCCCCTCTCTTAACCTGGTTTGTTCATTTTTTTCTACATTGTCATAATGCTTTTTAACGGACGCCAATGTGTATCTTTCAATGAAAAGTGGCTGCATGAGCATATATAGATAGCTTTTAGCTAGCTTTAGCTGTTGATGTTCAAATTGGTCTTTCCAATTTCGGGGGTTGTTCCTGTATGACAAAAACAAAACAAAAACTTGCTTATTCTTTAAATACAAATTACATCAAAACCTAACATTTAGTATTCTAAACTGAACATTTTGTTTTTAAAGGAGTAGTTCAAGATTTGAGGACACTTCCTTATTTGCTTTCTTGATGAAACTTCAATGAGTTGATCAGACTCTATATGAAGTACAAATTAGAGCCAGGAGGGGGTTAGCTTAGCATAACGCCTAGATACAGGGACTCTGCCAACCAACACCTTTTCAGCTAATTAACAAACTTTTTGTATCTTGTTTGTTTAATCTGTGTATAAAAAGAAATGTAGAAAGACCAAGTTGTGGTTTAACGGGGAATTATATGCTGTGACTATTTCTTGGCTGGGTGCAGTGACTTCCTGTAGTCTCTAGAGAACGTTACTGCACCGTTGTTTGCCTAGAAATAGTCCCTAAAAACTCCTCGTAAAAACTACAACTTGACGATTTTTTTCCTTCCAATTCTGTTTGTGTAACTTTGGACAGCGCAACTCCCAGCAAAAAAAAAAAAAATAATAATAATCACTTTTTCTAAAATGTCGAGCTATTCCATAAATTGTTGATAAATGATATATATTACACTCTAGTCGGACACACCATCTCCCCTTTGCCACCACCAAACAACAAAAATGGACCCAGAAGCGCATGATACATCACCAACTGTCAGGTTTATATCTTGTGAAATGGATTTTTCCTTGAAACAGTATTTTCTTGTTCCCGATTAAAACCTTAATCATGTTCATTAAAGTGTCGGGTATGTACCATCTCCCCATAAAATATAGAGCATAGTGAGAATGAAAGTGCTCACTCCGCATGAGAAAGCTTCGTTATAGAGGGAAGTCCGTACACACACACACACACACACACACACACACACACACACACAGATCATCGGACAGCATGAATGAGAGGTGATAAAGCTCGTGGTGTGATGAGAGACACTGGTTTCAGTAGGAGGGAAAGTGGAGCGAAGCATTATTCTGATTTGCCTGCCTCAGCTGTTTTTCCTTATTCCCTCAGTCAAACTGTTTTGTTTATGCGGTCATATGCGTTTAATGCTGAACACATGCCACTACTGAGAGGCCACTGCTGTCCAGGGCTGTGCAGAGCATGACACAGCACCCTGATTCAATTCTGCAAAGTCACCTACTACATGAAAGACTCTTTTGTATGGAGTTGATGGTTGTTAGAGACGCATAGGTGGAAGTAACTCCTTTCATTTCTTGATTAGATGGCTGGCTGCACACTTCTACTTACAGTAAGATTCACATTACAGCAGTACATTGACAGATGATGCGCTTTAGCAAAGGTGACACTTTTCCTGAGTGTTTAGAGATCCACAGAACCATTTTTCAGAAGTGATATAATCCTGTCCAGTGACAAGAGCTGTGGATAAGACAGACTGTATGAGCTATACTCATACGACAGCTGCATTTCTATCATTGAGTAGGATTATAACACCAAAACAATGTCCTCTAAAGAAAGAAGGGTACCGAGTCAATGTCTTTTCATAACTCTTGCTTCAAAATTCCACATAATCAGTGATAAAACGAACAAAAGAAAACAAAACTCAGCTGGATAATGTTACATCATTTAAACTGTCACTGGCCATTCGTTCAGTATCTAAACTCATAGCACCAAGAGCCCTTTAAATATCCCAATCCACCTGTGAGACGATGTGATCTGTTCCAATCAGACAGCTGAGATTAATCTCTTTCCCTTTAGGACAGCCAGATGTTAATGGGATTCCCCTCCCTTTGTGTCAAAAACCACAGGCACTGATAAGTGTACATGTAACGAACCCTGCCCATGTTGCCATCATAACTATCAACTATTTTCTTTTTTCTTTCCAGGTAAGAAGATTCAAAAGGGAGGAAAAATGTAATACTGCATGTAAATGTGACCTGATTGCTGCATGAATAAACTGTTCGATGTCTGTTATTTTTGCAGAATAAAAATTGACAATCATTTTTATTTTTTATGTGAACAATAACTATAAGGCATTAATAGAACCCCACATTGTTCTCAGAATGCCTCTCATACTGAGATTATGATGATTTAAAAGCTTTGTATTTCAAAACAACGTATGACATCACACAAACCATGTCACTACAGCGTGGAATGTGAAGGGAGTAACACACACTACTTTTAACAAAGAGTAACAATGATGCAACTTTCTAAGGCTGCAAAACAAGGAACAGACTACCTACAGGGCCATAGCTTAAAAATACTGACACAAGTCTCTAATGCAGTTGTTCCCAAGTTTTTTTATCTGACGTATGAAAGTGTAACCACAGAAAGTTTGTGTTATGGCACCACACTCTAACCCGATAATCGGCCGTTGGACAGTCTGGCGAGGTCGGTGACTCGAGTCTGTTCAGTGTGTTCCGTGCCGTCGTCCGTCGGGGGAGCTGTCAGCCTTCATTTTGGCTGACCTAACGTGCTCGGTTGGAAGGCGGGCACTGCCGGCAGTCGGACTCAAATGACCAATCTAATTGGTGGAGTGCTAACCCGGAAATGACGAGCGGGATTAGCGTGACTAATGCCTCTCAAAATCTGACGAAAATCTTTTAAACTGAGCTTTGTTGATCTGAAATGAAGAAAGATTCAACAACTGTATGGCCAATTTCTCTCTTAAATTGTTTTCAGAAACACGTTTCGGTGAATTATTTTAGTACAATATGAGATCGTATTCTGAAACAATTTCCAGAGAAACCAGACCCACGTGACGTGTTCGTCCAATCAGCTGCCGTCGGCAGTTGGCATCGCTTCAGTGTGTTCCGAGGCACTTTTTTTGGCTAACTCGGGGAGGCAGTCAATCCGACTGCCTTTTCTGCTGAAGGTCGGCCGTCCGGTTGGTGTGTCACTAGCTTTAGATCTACACTATAAATAAATCCGTAAAATATCAGAAAAGGTACTGGAAGCTCATTACCCGGACTTTGCCCTATAATAAAAAAAAGAGGAAATTATGTTTGTACCTACAGTTAAAATACAGAACATTTAGAAAAAAACTTCAAAAATGTTGGAAAATGCGACAAACGTCGAAAAAAGAAGTGACAACGTGGACATTAATCTACCAAAACCAACCTCTGTGGCGGACAAAGTTGTCAGAGCACAAATTATGCAGTTTGAAATAGGGTTGGGTACCGAAACCCAGTTCCACTATGGAACCGGTTCCTACGCAACCGGAAGAAATCAGAACGCAAATTTCGGTTCCTCATTTTGGTTCCACTTAATGTGTCGACTGAAATATTTTTCCTCCTCTTTTAAAATGCCATATTTTCCCTCTGGGCTCACTAAAATGGATGTAAAAGCAGATTAACCATTCATACGGAAGCTGGATTTATCCTCCCTTTCAGCTATTTATCTCAACTTCTGTTCTCACATGCAAAGAAGTCATTACAAACTCGCAATTAAAGGTTTGATGGGAAACTGTGCAGCCAGCCTATCACATCTTATCTTATTATAGTGATCATGATAATAAATGATAAAGATTATCACACTCATTTCTAATCCTATTTCTAACTATTTGTGTGCATCCTAAACACAAATGAGTGGTGATATTTTTGTATTGGCTGAGCCACTCCCTGGTAACTGCAGTACCACCTGGGATACAAGTGCACTTAGTTAGTTTAGTTAGTACCCCACCTACACACGCAAAAAAGTCTTTACATTTTTTCATTTGGATTTTTTTAATTCTATTTATTTGTTACTGTTCAGTTATATTTCACTTTGTCCAAAATGAAGGACTAAATGCTAAAAGTATTAACATTTTAATATATTGAGCAGTGTATAAAATACCTACCATGTGTAGGTAGCAAAAATCCCCTCTGGGAAAATACAATGGACATTACCTCAGTGGTTGCTATGCCCTGACTAACAGCTAGAGATGTTCCGATACCGATACCAGCATCGGAAAAAAGCCTCCGATACCGCCTATCGGAAAATACTCGAGTTTATGCACCCATCCGATACCATGTACAAAGTAGTTTAGCCCTGAAGAAAATCTACTTTAAAGTAGTTTATTTATGCTATTTTTCCATTAAGACTGACTGTCAAACTGGATAATAAAAGAAAGTTCAGTTACACTTTACTTGAAGGTATCTACATAAGAGTGACATGACACTGTCATGAACGTGTCATAAACATTATAAAAAAGTCATAAACGTTTATGACATAACGCTTCTTTTAGTAAGTGTCATTCGGTTTTTGTCATGACAAGTTATGGTTAGGGATATGGTTAGGGTTAGAGTTAGGGTTAGGGTTAGGGTTCATGTGTCATGACTGTGTCATGACAGTGTCATGTGTTCATGACAGTGTCATGTATTCATGACAATGTCATGTCACTCTTATGTCGATACCTTCAAGTAAAGTGTTACCGAAAGTTCTATGGCTTTTATTGTTTGTGTTTCACAAAACGTTTAACCTGAGCAAGGCCGTATAACAAAGAGAGAAATCATATCACATCCATGCAGGGATAGTACTATACAGCTGTTAAAATATAATTAAATATATAACACACTTATAGCGGATCGGTACTCGGAATCGGTCAATACACAAGTTCAGGTATTGGAATCGGTACCGGGAAGCAAAAAATGGTATCGGACCATCTCTACTAACAGCTCCACTGTATGTTTGAAAATTGAAAATCCTGTGTGTCCATTCTGCCGTCAATGGTTCGCTGATTAGTTTGGGTTGTTTGGTGTTTCTAGCCCCCAACTTCGCCTTCCAGGCAGAGTGGCAATGGTTATGTTTAGTGTTAAGGTGAGGGTTAGCTGCCTGGAAGGTGACGTTGGAGGCTTAAAACACCATCGAGCTCAGTTTGCTCTCATCAGTGTCCTCCTACTGACCAGCGTCCCACATCACCATGCCCCCCCCCACACACACACACACACACACACACACACACAGATCACAGCCAACCATCACCAACCACTAAAGCATGACATTAAATGTGTGTGCAGTGTGCTGCTGACACAGTATGTTTGATGTGTGTGTGCATTGTGTGCAGGCTGGGAGAGCAGATGAGCAGCCACAGCAGGGAGGGAAACAGAAAGAGACAAGAAGCCAGAGAAGCAGCGAGGTAGACGTTACCTGACGCATCAAAACTGGAAGACATGCTAAGTGGCCGAATTACTGCAACAAAAAACAGTCATGGCATCGGACAGTTACTGCTTGGGATTAGGAGGTTAAATTAAGACAAGACTTACTGTGAAACATTAAGGATGTTATCTGCTTGTATTTGGCAAGACATGCTGAGGTATAGTACACTTATTGTCTAGTGTTAGATCACTGAAGTAGGACCACTTACATGATGGGAGATAATAGGATTTGAAAATAAGCCACAGCCAATGGTGAGAGATTACTGACATTCACAAAACAGGAGTGGGTTTAGCGTTGTTAGTATTAAAGGAATTGCAGACACTTAGCATTATTATTCATGTAAAATTTCCACTATATTGCAAACAAGTGTAGTCAAAAAAACAATAATAGGCATTAGTTGCAACACAAATATAAAAAGTTAAGCAGCAATAGCTACAACAGCAAAGAACAGAGGTACAAAAAAATAGTGTAGTAAAGTGTCAAAGGAACTACAAGCTGCAACACGTCTCATCTTTCGTCCCAGCAGGTGCATGCATTATCCATACTTCAGCTTAAAAAATACAGTTCACAGTGAAGTATGTTTTCATGTGCATGAGAGTGTGCATGTGTGTGTGCAACATGTAAAAATAACAAGAGCAGGGACCAAGAAATGGCGAGTTGCCTTACCCAGCCTTCCCCTGCGGACCTCACCAGGTGAAACCGGTCGTAGTTTCCTCTCAGATTTGATTTCCTCCAAGATGCGTTCATGCAGTGTCGGAGGAAGCTGAGTCTGTGGCTTCAGCTTACGAGCCGACACCTAGAACAGGGTGATGATGAGTAAAATATAGATGGTGGCAGAGAGAGTTAGAGATAGAGTTTTTAATATACTATATTTCAATACAGTATATGATGGTGTTACCTACTTCAGTTTTAATGTGAATCCAATAATGAGGTCTAGAGCGTTCCTTCTTTTGCTGCGACAAATATAACAGGGGTCTTCAATGTTTTTTTAAGCCAAGGACCCCTAAACTAAAAGAGAGACGGAGCAGGGACCCCCTACTGTATATACTGTATAAAATTAAGATAAACTGGGCCTACAATAACGTGGGTGGCCTAAAGCTTTTATACATACCTTTTTAGTGCATACTACGAAGCTATTATAATATATAAAAATGATTGTTGACATGATTTTATAAATCATGTTTTAATATTAAACATGTGGCACAGTGAATCCTTAGGATTAGCTGTATCTGTGGAGGGCTACCTTAGTGACTACCTTACCTATAGGCCAGTAAGCCAATATCATAAATGTGTTTTTTCTTCACAAATAAGCTGATATATATTTGCTAATAATATTTTGGACTCATGTCATTTACTTTTAAAAATACAATAATTTTACAATAATTTGGTGGCCCCCCTTGCAGTAACTCTGAGGACCCCCTAGGTGTCCCGTACCCCCTGTTGAAGACACCTGCAACTGTGCTGCTTTAACACCTAGGGGTGTTAAAGCAACACAGTTTTGCTGGTCCTCGTTTCCTCGTTTGAGACATACCCACCAGTTTGAACTGTTGTTTTGCCTTTTGTCTTTGTGCATTTTTTTGTAGTTTATTTAATTTTTATCGTGTTTGTTTTTGTCGTCTGTCTTTGTCTTACCTTATTTAGCTTTTTATTGTGTCCCGGTCAGGCCTGGAATTTCGTAATTTTAAGGGCAAGGCCACCTGGCCTTTGGTGTTGTCAATTTCTTGAGGGCACAAAAGCCAAATGCCAGGGCAGCAAGGCTATCAGATAAAACAATGATTTTGACTTAAGGGTAGTCTATATCCACGACGTCCCACTTCCAGGATTGCTCTGCTGCCGCCGGAAATTCCGCCGGATGTCACTCTTTTCGGCCGGATGTCCGTTACCTTCCGCTTTCTTTGTGTGGGAATTCTAAACTCAAGTAGATTTCTGAGGACTATGGTTAACTGCTCCTCAGATCTCTGCAGGGTAAATCCAGACAGTCCACTCTCTGTTATGTTTGGTGGTGCAGGTTGGCCAGTTTGTTTTTGTTTGTGGAGCATGGGCTGTCTACAGAGACCGCGTTTTTTTTTTTTTTTTTACAGTGTGTTCAGGGGACAGGCAGCTAGCAGATAGTGAGGAGATGTTTTTTACAGTGTGTTCAGGGGACAGGCAGCTAGCAGATAGTGAGGAGATGTTTTTTACAGTGTGTTCAGGGGACAGACAGCTAGCAGATAGTGAGATGTTTTTTTTACAGTGTGTTCAGGGGCCAGGCAGCTAGCAGATAGTGAGGAGATGTTTTTTACAGTGTGTTCAGGGGACAGGCAGCTAGCAGATAGTGAGGAGATGTTTTTTACAGTGTGTTCAGGGGACAGACAGCTAGCAGATAGTGAGATGTTTTTTTTACAGTGTGTTCAGGGGCCAGGCAGCTAGCAGATAGTGAGGAGATGTTTTTTACAGTGTGTTCAGGGGACAGACAGCTAGCAGATAGTGAGATGTTTTTTTTACAGTGTGTTCAGGGGACAGACAGCTAGCAGATAGTGAGGAGATGTTTTTTTACAGTGTGTTCAGGGGACAGACAGCTAGCAGATAGTGAGGAGATGTTTTTTTACAGTGTGTTCAGGGGACAGGCAGCTAGCAGATAGTGAGGAGATGTTTTTTTACAGTGTGTTCAGGGGACAGGCAGCTAGCAGATAGTGAGGAGATGTTTGCTGTATGTGACAAAAAATGTTGTAGCCTAAAAAACGCGTGACATCGCTTAGAGCACCTTTAAGGTTAACGTTACCTTTGTTTGTCATGGTTGTGGTTTTCTGTCATAGTTTTTCCTGTTTTATAGTGTTAAATGTGTTTCTCCTCGTTGTTTACTGTCTCCTGTATTCTCTGTTGTGTTTTACCCTTTTTCATCTGTGTTTGTTCCTTGCTTCAGTTTCTTGTTTTATTTTGTAGTCTCTCTGTTCTCCCATGTCATGTTTGCTTTACTTCCTGCCTTGTGTTTTCCCGCCTTTGTGATTGTCTGCCCTGCCCTGATGTGTTCCACCTGTTCTTCAGCCCTCATGTCACCTGTCCCTCGTTTACCCCTTGTTACCTTTTGTATTTAGTCTTTGTGCTCTCTTGTCAGTACATTGTCTTCCCTCCCTGTCATCCCCTGCGTCGCTTCTTCCTGGTAGTTTTTTCCCTTTCGTGTCTTCTGGTTTTTTCTAGTGGTTTTTGTTTTTTTTGGTTTATTTTTGTTTGTGCTTGCCTGCCTTCCTCAGTACACCTTATGTTGTAAGTCTTTTGTTTAATAAAATTCCTCTAATCCAAGCCTTGTTTTACCTGACATTGTTAAAATTAATGTTACAAACATTTGGCTATCATATCACTTAACACTTCTTAAGGCTGTTTTATAGTCCTGCGCAGGCTCCATGCAGAGCTTTCACCATAGCCTACGTAAGTGGCCTGATGTTTATACTTGTGTGATGGTGTGTGCGTCGAGCCAGCATGTGTGTGTGTGTTGGGGGAGTGTGGTAGAGCGAGGGAGAAGTGAGAGAGTGACGGCGATTGGCTTCGGAGTGAGTAGCGACTCTAGAGTCATAGTGAGAGAAACAAAGTGTCTCCCCTGTGCTTTCTGACCATGGTGGGAAATCTGGAGCAGGAGAAGTTAACCCTCTCCTTGATTTGATGTTGTTTATAGAGAAGGAGAACAGGAAATGAGTCAGACGTCCGTCGCTGCGACGTGTAGTTATATTTTTCTAGAGGTGCACGACAGGCTACGGGGGAGAGTCCCGCGTAGACGCAAGAGGGGTCTGTGAGGGTACACCTTCGATTCAATGCATAAAACGGCCTTAAGGCGACTGGGTCAGGTAAGTCAACATCGTATATCAGGGTGAGCTGCACAAGCCTCCTATAGCTTTTCAACTAAACATGTTTTTTTACATTTATCCTTTTACCCTTGTTCTGAGTCTGACCAAAAGTAAGGCTGCCTGTAAAATGTCTGAAAAAACAAACTTCACAAGCTACTTTGAATGTCTACTTGAGATTGGAGAAAACTCAACAAAAGTTGCCACTGCCATGGTTTCTTGCAACGAAAAGAAAGAAGAGAGACTGAAGCTGAAAAAGCAGTGTTCAAAAAGGCTGCAGATACAACCAGAGGACAAACTGGAGTAAACATTGGCGTAGCTTTTCAGCGATGGCGACAGCTGGGTGAAACAGCAACACCATTGTGATGGTTGCCGTCTTTCTGTTGGACAGGTACGTTTTTGTTTTGTCTGTCAGAAGGGATTTGTTGTATTCAGGAAATTTTAGACGGAGCCCTGAAGAGTTGCTACTTTCAAATCTTGCTAGCTTTTTCAACATTACCAACCCTGCCTTTAAGTTGTACTTACAGGTTTGAGAGGTGGTCTGGACCTGATGAACTCCAGGATGACTTCATGAGCGCTCTTCTTTAACCTGGGTGGAATGTCTCCATTTATCTGAAATAACAGAACCGGATAAAAGAAATGTACACAGCGACATAAAAACGGCAATGGCTTGATGGATTCCTTACATACCTTACCCTCGTGTAAATCTAGCTTGTGAATCCTGCTTGTTGCAGAAGGTTATTTACTAACTGTGTGCATGACGTGGAAAAGTTGAATAATCTCATACCACATTACACACAGAAAAGATCATAAAGCTGCAAAATCTCACCTTCTAATCTTTGATTATCAAAACTATTGATTCATTTTCTGTCAAACAACTAGGCATGTACCGGTTTCAAGGTATACCGTGGTTTTAAAAAGTCACGGTTTTAAAACCACTAACATTTTCTTTCATACTGTTCCTAAGGTACGAGCTGTTTTTATGAGTCTTCAAGGACAGAACGTGCACTTTAGAAACCCCTCTCCCTGCCAGTGTGCAGTGTGTTTAAAAATAAAATACATTGTGTTCAATGGAAACGTTTTTTTATTTTTATGTTTTTTACCCAGACATTTCAAAAATAAAACATTTTATAGCTGTAACTGTTATACCGCAATACAGTTAAACCATGATATTTTTGCTGAAGGTTATACCGTCAGAATCTCATACTGGCCCATGCTTACAACAACCAATTGATAAACCGTTTCATTGTTTCCATACAATCAGCAATGCCAAATGGCTTATAGTTGCTATGTAACATGGCTGGGATTGGGGCTGCACGATATGAGGAAAATATCTAATTGCGATTATTTTCACTGATATTGCGAATGCGATGTGATTCACGATATTGGAGAGAATTATCATTTTTGTGTCATTGTTCTCATTTTCAATTTTCATAGAAAAATATTAAAATAAAAAAATATTTAAATGATTTTTGTGAATCCTACAAAACATGATTTTTTTTCTGTAGTCTGTAGGATACGATTTGTAGGCTGCACGTCTCTGCAGCACCACAATACTTCATTCAGAATGGTTTGACACATATTTTGCCTTTAACAAAATGTGATTTCAATAAAATTGCGATTAATTGTGTAGCCCTAGCTGGGATCAATCCCAAACAGCCTGTACAGCCACTATTTTCTATGCTGTTTTGTTACAGTGAGTGCTTAGGACAATATTTTTCTGAGTGGAACAAATCAAAACAAAATGCCTGTACATCCTTTTATATCACCAAATGAATGAAAGTCAAGCACTACACTGTTATCCAAAAAGAGCATCAGCCCATCCTGCAGTTAACAAAGCTTTTCCAAGCAATTTCCCATGGGATTGGAGCAATAGTACAGCAGAAGTGCAGCAAGCATGTGGCATCACTTTCCATTTGTGGTGCAAACTGGACACTGACCATGACTTTACGCAGTTTGTAGCGTCGGGACTTGATGTCGTCCATGAGCATCTCATAGGGGGTGAGCTGGAACTCGATGGGCAGAGGGTCGTACTGACGCTCCTGCACCTTCTTCAGCTTGACTCCTTCACGCAGGTCCCTCATCACCTGAACCCAGAATCGAGCCTGACGGAGGAAGCAAAGGGCAGCATGGGAAAGGGGAAGTAGAAAATACCATGACCCTTTGACTATAAGAATTTATTTGGACAATCATCTGTGCTCTGACCTCTGTGCACACAGAGTAAGGAGGGTTCATCAAGGAGAGTGCTTCTATCCATCTCAACATGCTTCTTAAATCACTGCCTATTTAGAGTGTAACATGCACATTATTTCTAATTTGATACAAAGTATGGCTTATTATTACTTCTTGTAAGTGTACCGTAAAATAAAGTGCGACCAGATTTCTTTATGTGAACATGCAGTTATGGATAATCTTTTAGTGCATTCCTCCTCATCCTCGGATTTCCAAGCTCGCAACTCGAACAACCACCGAGTACCCCGAGCTAAAAATCCAACATGGCTGCTCCGTGCATCAACAGTTATGAAAGCTGTAGTAACATACAGTTATAAGCACTTCTGTCTTATTTGTGTCTCACTACACGCAGTGCTGTCCAACTTCTATCTGTGGACATGTTGTTACGCTGTTTGTGTTCACAAAAAACTGCATAACGTGTCGTTTTAAACTGCCATTGCTAACAATGGCTAACCTGGCTAGAGCTAATGATAACAATGAAAATCTGACTTTGGCTTCCGAGTTCTGAGGTAAATGGAACGCACTATTTGACATGAAACCAAAACCGTGTCTCATTTCCCCCCTCTACTTTACGTTAGTTAGACTTTGATCAAGAGACATGATCAGTTGATGCTGTAGGCCAGAGGGCAGGAGTCTATAGTTGCCTACCCAGTCAGCGTTCTGGAGCTCATTCAGGCCCCCGTCAGGCTCCTCTGATGGCCCCGACTCCATCTTACGGAGGTTCTATAGTGAAAAGAGCGAGAAAGAGACAAGGTATGAGTATAAAATAAGAAATCAGAAAGACAGTGCTTGACATCAGGGAATAAAGACGCTAAAAAGAGGTGGATGAAGAGTACATGTGGACCAACAAAGTCATAGCTCCGGGGGGAGCTGTGAAAAAAAAAATAACAATTGTTAATTAAAAAAAAGATGCAGACAGTAACCTGACGCGCCAGATGGTTTGTTAAACATAACCATCTGAGAAGCCGTCATTGCAAACTGTTTGGAAAAGGGAAGACACCTTAAAAAAAAAAAAAAGACACCTTAAAAAAAAAAAAATAAACCTGGCAGGTGATTGGTTGAACCATCCGTCTATCACGTCCGCCATTGTTGTTGCAACATTTATTAAAGTAAATATTGGACCCATTCTGACACTAAAATCTTTCAGACGGACAAGTCAGGAGAAAATGAACTTTGTTCGAGACCTGTTTCTATCTCAGGAACAAACTCTCGGAAGATCTGACAGCACAGATAAGATAACGTCAACTAATGTTCGTGAACGCCGTAACAAAACACATTTTCGTAATGCTAAATGTGGCTTTTAGCTGTGGAAATATCTAATTTTAGCAAAAGAAAATCAACATATAATCATCCATCCGCACAACGTTCACAGCACTTTTAAACAAGGTCCACGCCAATTTAGGAGACAGGAAGTGTGTACCATTTCATACCATTGACACATCACAAAAAAGGACACACCTTATCACAAATTCACTTTTTAGGTAAGGTAGAAGTAAATCATGCAGTCAACAGAAAGCCCAGCTGCTCCTGCTCCATCCATCCTGGCACCTATGTGAACCTGCACAACGTGAGGTCATTAGAGTGTTGTAAAACACCGATCTGTGGGAAACACGGAGCTAACCTGTGTGTGTGTATGTGTGTGTGCGTGCGTGCATGTGTAATAGAAAGAGTGTGAAAGAGAAGAAAACAAAATGTAACAAAAAGCAAAGGCAGAAAATATGTTCCCTCCGGTTAATGTTTGTGGTGAGATTGTCTGTTCTTGTAACGTCACATCAGAGTTTGATAAGACAATCACGGGAGTCTGCCCAGCTGATTAGCCTACAATGTTTAGACCTCAACCCACCGGGGAAACCACAATTCAGCATTATCCTGCGAGGGTGACAGCTGCCTCGACTGGAATGTAGCATTTACATAAAATCACTCATAACATAATGCATTTTGCTGCATAACTCTACAGAGTATGCTGTTATTCAGTGTCACAAGGTAATGATGAAGTGTTTGATGGTATATAACAGCCCATCAAACTAAAACACTGCTAATTTAGCCAGTGAAGAGCATAAGGAGAGATTCATTCATTTGCTTTTAAACACCATTATCTCATTTGTATGAGTGGCGCGTCATGAAATTACATCAAAGCCACATATTTCCATTTCAAAAGGCTTGATTAAGCAGTGATCTCTGCACTTGATGGGGACAGCATTTTAATTCAAACATGCCCAGCAACCCTCGTGTTGACAAAACCGTCAGTCCTACTACTGCCAGTCCTCATGAACAATTAGGGCAATTACCAACTGCTGCTACAACCTCATTTTTTCTAGTCAGTAATTCTGCTCTAGTTATTTGTTTTCAGTTTTCAACAGCTGATTACAAGCACTTATCGATGAGCAAATATGAGCTAGAATTGTTACTGTGAATCACTACCAATTTGGCTGCTTTTCTGTGAATCTCTAGCAGCAGGAGGCGTCTTTGTGGAGAGACAAAGCAACTCTGGCAGCCACGGCTGGTAATAGTGGACAGATAAACATGGAACCACTGTGGGTCAGCACCGCTCTACCATACAGAGCCCATCTTACCCCTGGGTATCTCTCTCTCACACACACACACACACACACACACACACACACACACACACACACACACACACACACACAGGCAGAATCTCAGATTAACACCGGCATAAACAAACTGTGATTGCATCCATGAAGGCCTGAATATGCAATCACACAGTCACCCACACCCACCAACCCCCCCACACACACACACACACACACACACACACACACACACACACACACACAGGTTTAAATTAGCTTACTTCACACTCACCAAGAGGCTTGATTTACTCTTCCATATTTGTTGATGATGATAGAATCAAAAAAGGTTTATTGCCACAGTACGTTACACACAAGGAATATAACACTAAAGTCATCAGGTCACATGTAGGCTACTATTTGATTTTAGTATCTGGAGACAATTAAGCTTATAGTTAACCTACATTTAATCAGTGTTTGGAATAACGCCGTTTAAAAGAACGGCGTTAGGTAACAACGTTATTTTTTCAGTAACGGGGTAATCTAACTAATTACTTTTCCCGTCGTTACAACGCCGTTAACGTTACTGGACGTTAAATGCGGTGCGTTACTATGCATTGATTGAATAAACTGTGTAATCCGAACGCACCCCTGGCTCACAGCTAGTGACGAGGTGGGTTAATAACGAGGTAAGCGATTATGATTGGCTAAGGCAGAGTCATGTCAACAGCTAAACAGAGATTCGATGAAGCAGCAGAGATGGCGAGTCAGGAGCAATCCGATGAGAAGTTGGCATTTTCAAGGTAGAGATATAAGCACTACTTCAAATTCATTGTGGTCAGAGGCAAGAACGTGCATGTAATGTGTACATTATGTCCAGGAGCGAAGACTTTGTCGACATCTGTTGTAAGCAGCTCTAATTTCATGAAGCATCTCACAACGACACACGCATCTACAAAGCTAGTGGCCAAAACAACCGATACCTCCACCACAGATGATAGCTCGCCATCCACTAGCAAAGAAGGACTCGGAGCAAAGTCCTCCAAGCAGCTAAAGCTAGATCTTTCTGCCTCACAACTAAAAAACGGCAAAAAAAAGAGTCCAAATTCTTTGACATATAGCAACTTTTTTTTTAACAGTAAAGCAAATAGTTACTTTCCCTGGTAACGAGTTACTTTTATTATAGAGTAATTCATTTACTAACTCAGTTACTTTTTGGAACAAGTAGTGAGTAACTATAACTAATTACTTTTTTAAAGTAACGTTCCCAACACTGCATTTAATAACTTCCAACTTTTGTTTATTGCATTTAAACATATTCTTTAATATTATACATTTAACAAAGAAGCATATAAACAGGGTTATGGACTTGATATAGACATACACAGTTACAGTTTGTTTCCAAAGAAGGGTCAGCCATGCTAGGAGCTCTGAACTTTCTGTAGGTACAGTGATGCTTTAAGCTAAATGCTAACATCAGCATGCTAACATGCTCGTAATGACAATACTAACATGTAGATGATTAGTGAACCATCTTAGTTTAGCATGTTAGCATGCTAACATTTGCTAATTAGCACTAAACACAAAGCACAGTGGATGGTAATGGAAATGCTATTAGTTTTACAGGTCTTCGGTCATAAACCAGTTGTCCAAGTATTGGACAAATTACAATTTTGACCTGATAATGGCGCTAGTCAGAAAAAAGTCTGAGAACAATTCCTCCTGTGGAGACCATGAATGTTTGTACCAATGGCAATCCATCCAATAGTTTGGAGGAATCTCACTCCAAACCACAAATGCCAGTGTCTTTGTGGTGCTAGGGTTAGTCAACAACATCTCTTCCTTACTTTCTAGGCTAAAAAGGCTGCAGTCCCCAAGTTCCTGTTTTTGAGGCTTCTTTCTCAGCTTTCTCCACCCTGCAATAAGTCCTCTCTCCTAACAGAGAGTTATGTAACCAACCAAATCCCCTCTATTCATTCTGATGCAGTACGCACACTAAAAGGGCAGCAGCGGTAGTGCATAGCAGGAAGGAACCCTGAGGTGGAACGCACGCACGCATGCACACACACACACACACACGCACGCACACACACACACACACACACACACACACACACACACACACACACACACACACACACACACACACACACACACACACACACACACACACACAGGAAATGTTCCAACCCACAGCTGAGCTCAATGCTCCTGAGGAGAAACAAAGTCCAAAAGGACTCCTGCACTCGATCTTAACAAATGAGTTGAAGAATAAAAAAATTGTAGACCCTGTACAGCAACAAGACCTGGCTGTGTGATTAGAGGAGCAGCCTCAATGTAAACTCAGGGAACATGAAAATAAGCAGATAATGTGTTACTACTTTTCAAGCCTTTTCATCAAGTAGAAAGCAGCCATTATAATTGTGCAAACCAGCTAATAACTGAGGAAAATACCAGTTATACACTGACATTGTTAATCCTTTGTGGAATGTGGACAGGTTAGAAACATATTACATCCCACATGACTACTGGAATCATGCCTCTGAATATTATCTGTGAGAAGCTGACCTCAGTGTTTTTGGCACAATGACAGTCAGCATGTCTCCAGATGTTGTCATCTATGTTGGACATGAACAGCATACATGTCACTCCTTCACAGTGACCCACTTCCACCTGTCAGCCCGCGCAGGGTGTGTGGAGCACGGCCTGTCATCCTCACACTGCGGCTGCACAGGACCGTTTGGACATTACAATACCAATGACGCACACTTGGCCAGTTTGTATTAAAGCTGCTGATAGCTGGTATTTTGTCCTCACTATTGTCAAGTTTGACCACTTTCATGCAGAGAGTGTACTGCATATGCCATCCTGTGACCATAATAATGTCCATAAAGGCTAGATTTTTTTTTTAAATAAGGGTGACCCGTCCTACCAGTGAATAGTAAGCGGATGGAAAAAGAAATCTGAGATACACCTAACAAAAAAACTGTACATAAAAAAATGCATAATTGAAAAATGAAATGGGCAGTTTAAGTGGAGATTGATTTTTTTTCTGTTGTCGGGAAGGATCCCCTGTTTAATTAGAAATGGACAGCACAAGTTAACAGATATTTGATATTTAATATAATGCGTTAACTTGCTGGTTTTACTGTAACATCTGTAGCATCCCTAAAACATAATCCTAAAATGTAATCACCATTGCATACAAATATACTATACAAAAGTGATTAGGGTGATGAAAGGGGCCTGAATATTATGTTTCACTTCACTTTCACAAAAAAACTAAGGCTCTCCCCAGTGTTATTAATGTTAGAAAATAATTGCAACATCCCTCCCCACAGCATGTTAAAATAATATGTAGTGTTCACCACCATCAATATACACTTTAATACAATGTTTTTATTACACCTAAAACATAGACCAAACCTGTTGTTTTCTGCAATGGTGATGTGTAAGTGCTGTATTTTGATGTAACTGTGCATGTTACTATTTAGCAAAGGAATGCTGAACTATAATATAAATTTAGGATAAGAAAAATGCAAAACAAAATGCTCTTCCAGAAAAGTCAGACAATTACAACAATGACCTTCCCTTTTTTTCTTTCCTTGTGTGATGTTTATGCACAAACCTGATTTTGGCATAAACTGGAGTTTCTATTTGGTGTACACAATCTAAAACACGCGTCAGCTTTTTTCCACTTGCTCCCACATGTTATAAGCGACTAATGCATACAAATGATGCGGGCAAGCTGTTAGTGAAAGCAGTGAGTCAGAGTTATGTGGTGTTATGTCATAGCTTGAGGAATATAGGCTGTGCACTGATGTGTCCATTCATTTTATTATGCACGGTCATTACCACGGATGCCTTTCTGTATCAGCTGACCGCCTCTGCTCTGTCACACAGGAAACAGGGCTGTCCGACCGCTGTCTCCGTGTCTCTGTGTCTCTGTGTGTGTCTGTTATGTCCATGCCTATTACATGCTGCAGCTTCAGGCCTTTTCTCTCTGAAATGATGACTTATTACTGAAACAGGCAAGACGGCTCAATCAGATATGACTTCTATGCTGTGCTGGTTTCCTCATTTGAACCTTTAACCCTCCGGTTATCCTCAGGTCAAATTTGACCCGTTTTCAAAACTTCTAAATCAGAAATATGGGTTTCTTTTTTAACCAAATTAGCCAAAAAGTAAGTACAATTGCAAGTGCTTGATCACTACTTTCACAAAATTTTGGGTATTCAATTTTATGGCATTTGGGAAAAATTGAAATGGCTTTCAAAACAGTCTCCTGACTAAACTTTGACATACACACGTGATTTTCTATCAACATACGTTCCTCTAATATTAGTCAAAGTAATTCATAATTTCAAAATTAGGTATAATTCCCTATAATTGAGATTTATTGAGCATGAATTCCCAAAAATAAGTGTAAAACTACCTGTAAGTTGGTGTCAGTAACGTCGAAAAACGTTGAAAAAAGTGACAAAAAAAGTGACAAAACCATTTTTAAAAAAACGTCAGAAGTGCAGAAAAAAGGGACAAAAACGTCATAAATGCGTCAATAACATCAAAAAAAGGGTAAAAAAAAAATTGGTAATTTTCTATTTTGACCTGGGAGGACAAGTGCATGGTCGACGGAAAGACAACACAAGGGTTGATACACAAAAGCAGATAGACTGACATCATACAGCTAAAGTATAGACTGGTTGTTAAATGCTTAACATTAAAGTGCTCATATTATGCTAATTTCCAGGTTCATAATTGTATTTAGAGGTTGTACCAGAATAGGTTTACATGGTTTAATTTTCAAAAAACACCATATTTTTGTTGTTTTTGTTTGCAGCAGTGTGTCTGAGCTGCTGACAGATAGAAACATGTCAGGAATTAATGTTTAGGCTTGCTACACGTAATATCATTGCATTTTATCAGCCGTGGAAAGTAACTATACCATACTTCACTGCAACTGTAAGGTACTTTTAATAGAGTATTTTCATTTTCTCCTACTTCCCTATTGTATGTTTTACTTCTCTATTTTTTATAGCTTTAGTTACTTTGCATATTCATATTAATTATACAAAATATTATGAATAATCTATGATGTATTAAAGTGGATAAGGATGAGACTTTGTTGATCCCGTGGTGAAATTCACAAGCTAGCTGCCAAGTCAAACTTCCGCTGTTATTTTGGTGAAAGTAACTCAAAAGTAACGCAAAAGTAGTGTAAAGCATTACAATTCAGAGACAGTAATATTGTAATAAAACTAATTACTCATAATGACAGTAACTAGTAATCTATAATGTATTACATTTTGGAAGTAACTTGCCCAACACTGTTGACTGCTCCATGTAGGGCAGAGGTCGGGCAGGATGGGAGAGTCATAAATCATTCATATAACACTCATTGTTGTTGTCTGGATGACAACATTCAACAGTCATAAGCACAAGACTTTCTCCCAGGAAACACGTGTTCATGTCCCTAGAGCTGGGTACTGAACTTAGATACATTTTAGGCGCCGGCCGAATTGCCTCCATAGTATCCATTCAATGCCAAATTTCAAGACCTAAGAAGTAAATCTCATCAGCGTCAGTGAGCCAATAAGCATGCAGCATGCTTCTACCAAGATCTAATAATGGCATGCTGAAGAACACTATGGTACACAGAGACAGTGCTCACGTGTGTGTTGTTGTATTTTGAGAGGCTTGACTACAGTGTTCATAAGGTAGGTGTAAAGGAACTGTAAAAAAAGCTTACCATAATGTTATAATTTCTGTTTTGTTAAAATGGTTAGTTCCGTCGCTGCATGGCGCTCAATTTGTGTCGGCTAAACTCAACTGCCGCGGCCCGTAAAAGGACCCTTACCCAGAGCCCTGTACTTGGATCAAAGTCACCTTTTGTCGACTAAATTCAACTAATAACAGCTTTTGAAACGACCAGCAGCTCACAGTGCTCTGTAGCCGGCTCCCAGTAACATTTGGTTGGCTAAATTTAACTGTAAAGGCCGCTAAACTTAACTGTCATGTGACAGGCTGTCATGTG